>NW_026057577.1:37037578-37229786 GCF_023721935.1 Panthera uncia
CTGTGCACAGAAACAACTATAGTTCTGTACATAGTGGCTTAACTGTGAGAAGATGTTTTTTCCTAACTTGGCTCAAAGTCCAAAAAGTAATTGTAATTTGAGTGTATAGGTACTGTAATGCATATACTCAAATAGTAACTTATGAAATGAACATATAATCACTTAGTCTCTGAAATTATTTAACAGATCAGGCATTGTGCCTATTTCATGGTCTTTTCTTAGCACCAAGTGTAAGTTAACATTAACTCAGAATCTATGTTCCATAACGTTGGGGACCTTGTCCTTCTTTGTGACTGTTACATCACCTGAACTTTGCAGAATGCTTGGCACATATGAGAAAGAGTTAAACATTTATGGATGAAAAAAAATACATGACTAGATGGTCTTTCTGCATGACATTGCTCCTATCAGCCAGTGAAGTATAATACATTTGAAGATATGGATTTCTGATGTCACACACATCCTTACAGTGACACAGTAAGAACAACAAAAATGGAGAAGAAAAGGTCTTGGAATTTAAGAATGGGACAATCTCCTTTGGCCTTATGAGCCATATCTTTTGCAGAGATTTTATTTCAATGAGAAGACTGAATTATATTAAGGGTGAAAGTGATAAGCTCTCAGAAAAATTCAAACGCAAGAAAGCATAATGAAGCGGACATTAAGAAATCAGATAACATTTGGCAGGTTCTTAGAATGCAGCCAATATTCATAATCAAACTTTATGAATTTGTAAGATTCCAGAATGTCAGGGATATAAAAATTAAAAGATAACTAGTACACAAGAAAGTAGGAGTTCACAAAGGAAATATACGCACAGAGACAAGGTCAGACAAACTAAAACTTTAGTACATGCTTGGATTTTGGCCCCTTGTCCTTGTACACTATGCTATATTACATGGAATCCAGAGGATGCCTTTATACATTAAGAGATCTAAGGTTTCCTTTTCCCTAGGACTCAGTCTGGCTTCTGCTGGCCCTTCTAACAAGGTGGGACAAAGGATGCAGAATGGACTTCTTACAGTGATAACAAAGGCTCAACTGTTTTGCCTCTCACTAAGTATGTAAAAACAAAAACACAAACCACAAGGGATCCAGAGAAAGATAGGACTGATTCTTTCTCAGGTGCAAACAGCTGTTAGCCCACTTTAACTCTAGCTTCAAGGATGACTGTGACCAAAAGGAGAACAGATGAAAGCCAACAAATCTGAGAGATATCACCTCCACAATGTAATGGAACTAAAACAAAGATGGTACCCAAAAGATGGAATCCCAGGACACCTGGGTGGCTCAGTCCATTAAGCGTCCAACTTCACCTCAGGACATGATCTCACAATGTGTGTGTTCAAGCCTTGCATCAGGCACCAAGCTGACAGTGCAGAGCCTGCTTAGGATTCTCTCTCTCCCACTCTCTCCCTCTCTGCCCCTCCCTCACTTGCGCTCTCTCTCTCTCTCTCTCTCTCTCTCTCTCTCTCTCTCTCACACACACACACACACACACAAATAAATAAATAAACTTAAAAAAATGATGGAATTGCATGATAGTGAGAATGACTCACTCAGTATTTTTGACAGTAATCCTAGGATGGAGAAGTAGAGAGAAGTCTTGATTTTACTTTCCAAATATGCATGCAAAATGCCCGAAAAACTGTGATTGACAAATCCAAGCTTCTGGAATTAAGTTTAAACTGGCCCCCTGTTTCTCTTTGTAAGCTTTTAAATTACCTTTTGAATGGATTTCCCATAAGAGAAGATTATCATAAGGGATGATGGTACTGATTCTTGCCAGAAAGGTCATCTACTCAGTCCAAACATTATTCCTAATGAGGACTGTGGGCACCTGCCCATCAAGAAAGAAAGTATCCTGGCAGCAGATCTCCTAATTCCCTGCTCAGCTGTCAGCTTCCTTTCCAGATGGTGATGACGGATGGATGCACTGACCTGGACTAATCTTTAACTGATACTCCAATCCTGTTCTTTTATTGAGGACTCATTTATGCCAATTATAATCTTTGATTAAGCTTGTGCTTGACAAATGAGCCTTATTGCAAGTCTTCACTTCAGACGGGAATTTACAACTATAGGTTAGCATAATCAATACTCTGGACAGTATAATGTCAGAAACAGGATTGGCCAGAAAACCTAGTGTGATGCATCTTGTAGCATTCCATCCATTACAGCTGCCCACTAAGAATGAACCATGGTCATCCTCTATTAATCTCCCCCTGTTCTCAAATGTACCACATTCAATCAAGAGCAAGGCTGCAGGAAATGAGATGGCCTATTAAAAAAGACACTGTTTAGAATGTCTCTGCAAATGACCACTAGGAATCTTGACAATAAAACGAAGTTTCCTTTGCTCTTCCTGGATTAATACAACATCAATTATGACCACGTGGTAGAGATAAGATGTAGAACTGATTTTTCCAAACTCATGAAAATAAGCATGGTTTCAGAACTATTCATGCACTCCTCTAACAAATGAAAAGTCATTCTTTGGAGCAAGCTGAAAAACTAGAAGTCTATATACTTGTGACACATCAGCCTCATAGAATACTCCTTGCTGAAGTGCTCTTTAAAGACTGTTATCAGAAGTTGCTATAAGAAAAGGAACTTTGAAATCCACTTCTGCTTCATTTTACAATGAGATCTCAGCTGGAATGAGGCTCAGGCTTGGGTATGCTGGTATGTCCAGTTATGCAACATCGTGCTGGCAGGTCATGCCCCCAGCTGCCCTTGGGCCAAAAGAACCTCATGGGAATATACATAAAGCATGTTCCTGGTGTGATTCAGTGTCATACAAGTATATTGGACAGACTGAGGCAGGAGCTTGAGAAAACAAGAATTCCTGACAGAATGGCTTCAAGTGACAAAGAAGTCAGACATGCCAAGGTAGATGAAGCCTGGCACTTCTGAATGTGTTGGGAGCACCAGTAAAACAAAGAACTATTATCGCTAGTGATAAGCCACTAACCAGTTTGAACAAAAAGAATAAGGAAAGGACCCAAATAAATAAAATCAAGAATCAAAGAGGAGAGATCACAACCAACACTGCAGAAATAGAAATAATAAGAGAATATTATGAATAATTATACTGCAATAAAATGAGCAATCTGGAAGAAATGGACAAATTCCTAGAAACATATACACTACCAAAAGTGAAACAGGAAGAAATAGAAAATTGGAACAGACCCATAACCAGTAAAGAAATCGAGTTAGTTATCAAAACTCTCCCAACAAACAAGAGTCCAGGGCCAGATGGCTTTCTAGGGGAATTCTACCAAACATTTAAGGAAGAGTTAACACCTATTCTCTTGAAACTGTTCCAAAAAATAGAAATGGAAGGAAAACTTCCAAATTCTTTCTATGAAGCCAGCATTACTTTGATTCCAAAATCAGACAGAGACCCCACTAAAAAGGAGAACTGTAGACCAATTTTCCTGATGAACATGGATGCAAAAATCCTCAACAAGATATTAGCCAACTGGATCCAACAATACATTAAAAAAATTATTCACCATGACCCAATGGGATTTATAAATGGGATGCAGGGCTGGTTCAATATCCTCCAACAATCAATATGATTCATCACATCAATAGAAGAAAGGACAAAAACCATATGATCCTCTCAATAGATGCAGAGAAAGCATTTGACAAAATACAGCATCCTTTCTTGATAAAAACTCTTAAGCAAGTAGGGATAGAAGGATCATACCTCTAGATCCTAAGACCCAACAGTAATATCATGCTCAATGGGGAAAAACTGACAGCTTTCTCCTTAAGGTCAGGGACAAGATAGGGATGTCCACTCTTGCCACTGTTATTCAACATAGTATTGGAAGTCAGCCTCAGCAATCAGACAACACAAAGAAATAAAAGGCATCCAAATTGGCCAAGAGGAGGTCAAACTTTCCCTCTTTGCAGATGACCTGATACTCTTTCGGGAAAACCCAAAAGACTCCACCAAAAAACTGTTAGAACTTGTCCATGAATTCAGCAAAATGGCAGGATATAAAATCAATGCACAGAAATCGGTTGCATTCCTATACACCAACAATGAAGTGACAGAAAGAGAAATCAAGGAATCCATCCCATTTACAATTGCACCAAAACCCATAAAATACCCAGGAATAAACCTAACCAAAGAGGTGAAAAATCTATACACTGAAAACTATAGAAAGCTGATGAAAGAAATTGAAGAAGACACAAAAAATGGGAAAAGATTCCATGCTCATGGATAGGAAGAACAAATGTTGTTAAAATGTCGATACCACCCAAAGCAATCTACATATTCAATGCAATCTCTATCACAATAACACCAGCCTTCTTTACAGAGTTGGAACAAACAATCCTAAAATTTGTATGGAACCAGAAAAGACCCCAAATAGCCAAAGGAATCCTGAAAAAAAAAAAAAAAAAAACCAAAGCAGGAGACATCACAATTCCAGACTTCAAGCTGTATTACAACGCTGTAATCATCAAGACAGTATGGTACTGGCACAAGAAAATACACTCAGATCAATGGAACAGAATAGAAAACCCAAAAATGGACCCACAAATGTATGGCCAGCTAATCTTTGACAAAAAAGGAAAGAATATCCAATGGAATACAGACAGTCTCTGCATCAAGTGGTGCTGGGAAAACCGGACAGCGACATGCAGAAAAATGAACCTGAACCATTTTCTTACACCATACACAAAAATAAACTCAAAATGGATGAAAGACCTCAATGTAAGATAGGAAGCCATCAACATCCTCAAGGAGAAAGCAGGCAAAAACCTCTTTGACCTTGGCTGCAGCAACTTCTTACTCAACACGTCTCTGGAGGCAAGGGAAACAAAAGCAAACATGAACTACTGGGACCTCATCAAAATAAAAAGCTTCTGCACAGCAAAGGAAACAATCAGCAAAACTAAAAGGCAACTGAAGAAATGGGAGAAGATATTTGCAAACGGCCTATCAGATAAAGTGTTACTATCCAAAATCTACAAAGAACTTATCAAACTCAACACCCAACATCCAGTGAAGAAATGGGCAAAAGACATGAATAGACACTTCTCTAAAGAAGACATCCAGATGGCCAACTGACACATGAAAAAATGCTCAACATCACTCATCATCAGGGAAATACAAATCAAAACCACAATGAGATACCACCTCACACCTGTCAGAATGGCTAAAATGAATAACTCAGGCAACAACAGATGTTGGCGAGGATGCGGAGAAAGAGGATCTCTTTTGTATGGCACTGATGGTGGGAATGCAAACTGGTGCAGCCACTCTGGAAAACAGGATGGAGGTTCCTCAAAAAATTAAAAATAGAACTACCCTGGGTCGCCTGCGTGGCTCAGTCGGTTAAGCGTCCGACTTCAGCTCAGGTCATGATCTTGCAGTTTGTGGGTTCAAGCCCCGCATCAGGCTCTGTGCTGACAGCTCAGAGCCTGGAGCCTGTTTTGGATTCTGTGTCTCCCTCTCTCTCTCTGACCCTCCCCCATTCATGCTCCGTCTGTCTCTATCTCAAAAATCAATAAACGTTAAAAAAAAAAATAGAACTACCCTATGAGCCAGCAATTGCACTACTAGGCATTTATCCAAGAGATACAGGGATGCTGTTTCAAAGGGGCACATGCACCCAATGTTTATAGCAGCACTATCAACAACAACCAAAATATGCAAAGAGCCCAAATATCCAATGATGGATGAATGGATAAAGAGGATGTGGTATATATATACAATGGAGTATTACTCAGTAATCAAAAAGAATGAAATCTTGCTATTTGCAACTACGTGGATGGAACTAGAGGGTATTATGCTAAGTGAAATTAGAGAAAGACAAATATCATACGGCTTCACTCACATGAGGACTTTAAGACACAGACAGATGAACATATGGTAAGGGAAACAAAAATAATATAAAAATAGGGAGGGGGACAAAAACATAAGAGACTCTTAAATATGGAGAACAAACAGAAAATTGCTGGGGGGTTATGGGAGGGGGGATGGGCTCTCTTCCTGAAATCATTATTGCATAATATGGTAACTAACTTGGATGTAAAATTAAAAAATAAGTATTTTTTTTAAAAAGAGCTATTATTGCTAGGGGTCCAGCCACACTCCAGTAGGATCCCATCTCCCAAAAGCAACCCACATAACAGGAAAGGAATGACCAGATGGAAATTGGGAGGATCATATGGAACTAATGAGGAAAACAGCCACCTAGGGATTCTTTGGCTTCAAAGGCAGGTGCGCTGCTCTATGGGCAGCCCACAAAAAGTGAAAACAGGAGGCCAGGCCTGGCATCTGTAAGGTAATGAGTAGAGTGAAAGTAGACAACAGAGAAGTAGAAAATGGCAACAGTCTGTATGAAGAGTGGCCAACACAAAATTAAAGGGGAGATCTTACATAGAGATTCAAGAACAACAGTGAACCAAGATCCTACAAATTTCTTTCTAGATCATGATTTCTCTTTGCAGTACTATTACACTAATTTTGGTCCATGAGTCTTTTTAAGAGCTGGCGCAAGAGCAAATAAATATGATGTTCTTATTGCATGGTATTCACAATGGGGTCTAAACTCCATCCAAATATGATAATATCTTGTCTTATTGTTATGCACTGTGGATGGAATCAGATAGATATTCTTAGCTCATTTCTCTCATTACCCACCTACAAGTCTGTTAAAAGGATTAAATACCAACGTAAAAATATTTTGTAAACTTTAAAATGCTAATAGCAATGTTCAATTGTGCTCTTACATGAAAGACACAGGGAAACTTCTTCTATTCCAAGTCCTCTTCCATATGTTTATGCTACAGTATTTGATATTGCCATACTACTCAAAGCTTTGTTAAAACTCTAAAGCCTGATAGTGAAGAA
Organism: Panthera uncia; assembly: GCF_023721935.1. Taxonomy (NCBI): domain Eukaryota; kingdom Metazoa; phylum Chordata; class Mammalia; order Carnivora; family Felidae; genus Panthera; species Panthera uncia. Next base: position 37,044,456 of record NW_026057577.1, read on the forward strand.
AAAAGCAAATGTTTCTGAGAAGGTGGCATTATAAATTATAATCAGTCCTTAACACCTTACTTCAAAATCACATATTGCTTAATCTTGCTAAGATCTAAGATTGCTGAGAAAATGAGATCCAGTTTAGGGGGAAAGAAAAGAAGGAAAGTAGCAGTTCATGGTTCCTGAGACCAATGATCCCGTTGGGTTTCTCAGCAGGCAGCTTATGGGAATTTTGTGCCCAGTAGCAAGTAAGAAATGAAAGGAAGGAATAAGGTACAGAAAGAGTTCATCAATTCATTTGACTGCACAATTCTGTCCATGGCTGGTCCTGCCTTATTTGTGGAATGCATCAGGAGGTGGAAACAGGAATCAAGAATACCAGTTAGTCTGTTCCATTAATCAAACTGAGAGTGACTAATAGTGAGTCTGAATAAGGACTTCTCCCATAATTAGAGCCTGTGTGGTAAGTTTACATCCTCAAATATACCTTAGCTACAGTTTAGAGTAGAGGTTGGCAATAAAAACAGCTAGGGTGAGATCAACACTGGGTGGCATGGAGGAATTACTGTGTTCAGTTACATAGTGTCCAATTATGCATCCATTGTCCACAGAATGTCTTTAGTGTTGGAGGCTGGAGGCCCAGTAGAGAGAATACATTTGACAATGCTTAAAAGGAAAAGCAGGTATTTTGGTTTATTCTATTACAAAAGCAATTCTAAGTACTCTCTAAATGAGGCTGGAGATAAAGACTCATACAATTTCCATCATGTTTCCCAAAGATGCCTGCCCCAGTGGGTGTCTTCTGCTGACTCCTGAGTTTCTTATAACTGCTGGCAAGAGACAGACAGATGCCAGAAACAAAGCTCTGGTCTCTGTTAAGACTTGATCCATTTAATCTTATATTTAGCATTCCTTAAGGGAGAGACTTGTGTGTTAAAGGCCCCAGAAGAGCTGTCCTTTGATCAAATCTCCATACAACACCCAGAAAACTATTTTTTAATGAAGATTAGACATCTCATTCTGTTTCACACACCCCCATAAAACCCTTATAATCTGTGGCTTTTTCCCTTTTGTCCAGCTCTTTTAAAATGACCCACAAGGCTCCTCATGATCTGGCCTTCTATGGGTCCTTCTTCAACCACTCTTTCTTTTCTTCACTCAAGCTGCCCTCTTGCCAGGAAATCAACCTCTGTCCACTCACCTTCCTCCCCACTCTGTATCTAAAACATTCTAAATCATGCTTCAGATTTCAATTAGAAGTTTAGATTCCCAAGGGATTGCTTTGACCTCAGATTATGCCTGGTCCCCTATGACATGGACCCAGAACACTTTGTAACCCTCACACATCATACTCAACACAATCACGATTAAATATGCACTTAGGCTATAGTAATTTATGTTTGGCTTCCTCTCTGGAACATACATTCCACAAGAATGGGTCCATATCTGTCTCATTTGGGACTGTTCTCAGTGCCTAGTATATTGTTGTGTATACCTTAAGTGCCTAATAAATAAACATTAAATGAAAAAAAAAAAAAAATAGAGGAAAGCCGAACTGGGAATTACTTTCTAGACATGACAATGTGTTGACATGGTAAATATGTGAAGCTTTTCCTAAGAAAACATGGAGGTTGGGAACGGAGAAACTGGGAGGCTGATCATGTTCAGGGTTCCCCTATCTATCCTTCAAGCTTCAGCTCATACAGTTGCGAAGACTTCTCTGATATCTTCAAGGATAGGTAAGCCCTTTCCACTATGTATTTCCAATGATCCACACTCATACCACTACCATAACCTCATCACATTGCTGTCATGATTCACTTTCCTGTCTGTTTGTCCTGATTCCTTGAAATCAAGTTTCTGATTGCTCATTTTTGTGTCCTCAAAGCATGGCCAAGAGCCTCATATTTAATAGGAAATAAATAATAATTTATAAATGGCTGGATAAAAGATGACTAGAACATATTTTGCTGAAGGAAATTAGAAAACTTGACTGCTGTAGGTCAAGGATCTAGGACTAAGGGAGAAAAATGAGTCTTATGGTGAACTTAGGCTTACTAAACACTTTTTGACACCAGGAAAACCATGAATATAGACATAATCATGCTTGTTCCAATGATGTATCAGTGATAAATCCTGAGCAAAAGATTTTGAGAGGTATTCTTTTAGGTGCTTTTTTGACTGCCATGAAAGGAGTGGATCTCTTTAAGACATATGGACAGGGCTTGACGACTGGAAGTCAACACCCACATGTAATAGATAATTAATGATAAATTTCATTGTATCTGTTTCAATACCATACTAAGTGTCACCTTTCCTCAAACTCTCCCCCTCTTAATTTAGATCTTTAGACCTTACACTTGTAACATTTGAAGATGTGGATCTGGTTTTCTCCCCTCCACCACAGAGATCAATTAGATTTTCTAACAAATAATTCCTCCATTACTGATTGCAGTCACACAGAACAAACACAAGAAGAACCAGAGAAAAGGATGTGGCTAGTTCAGTACAAACATAAGAGACCGTAAGAAAGAATAGTGAATATATTACCTGGCTAACACTGATAACTCATTATCATTGTCAAAACTCATGAGATGGATCAAAGTTCTAGAGACTGAATAACTCAACGTCCCCACATAAATGTACATTTTGTGGCAGGGTCCCCTCCCTAAGGAAAGAAAAAAACCTCAAGGCAACCTGACTATACGCGTACTTAACAACATTCCTCACAACCTGGTAACATGAGACCAGTTAATCAGACTACATGTTTTTGTGTTATCATACATGAAAAACAAAGTAGTAAAAAAATATATTAAAAAGTATGCCACGTGACGTTCAGGGCTCAGTTCTTTGGGTACAAACCCAACTGAGCAGTGCCTGGAGGAATAAAATTGCTTAAATTGCTTCCTGTAAAGAGAAGCCTCCGTGTCACAACTCTCTGTATGAGAATCCTGCTACAATTTGACCTTTGAACAACTTGGATTTGAAATGCAAGAGTGCACTTACACATCAATTTTTAAACATAAATATGTTATCAGTAAGGCTTATGGTTAACTGTAGGTTATTAGTAGTTAAGTTTTAGGGGAGTCAAAAGCTCCATGTGGATTTTTGACTGCGTGGGGGATCGGTGCCCCTAATCCCTGTCCCTAATCCCCATGTTGTTCAAGGGTCAAACGTATTAGCATCCAAATTAGGCCAACTGTTGCTTCCTGTTTTTGGTTACAGGCTTATTGTGAGAGTTTCTCTACATTTGATAGCAAGTAAAATTAAAGACAATGTCATAACTACTACTGAGGGAGTAGCCATGCAAAATAGGCAAACTCCTAAGTCTTAGGACACATTCATAAGTAAACTTCTAAGTTTCATTTAGGCTAATTGTGCAAATGTTATAACAGAGCTATGGTCCTATAGGTCACTTAAAAATTTGCCTTCAAGGGGCACCTGGATGGGTCAGTTGGTTAAGTATCTGGTTCTTGGTTTTGGCTCAGTTCATGATCTCACAGTTGGGGAGTTCGAGTCCCACATTGGGCTCTGCACGGATAGCATGGAGCCTGCTTGGGACTCTCTGTCTCTGTCTCTGTCTCTCTCTCTCTCCCTCCCTCCCTCTCAATCTCTCTCTGTCTCCCTGCCCCTCCCCATGTTTCTCACTTTCAAAATAAATAAACATAAAAAAAGTTTAAAAAAAATTTTCCTTCAACTTTTATTATTTATTAGTTTTTTTTTGAGTAACATTGCTAAAGTAGAGTGATGAGAATTTTTAAGAATTTCTAATAATTTAATGATTTTTATTGTATAAGAATATCTATTTCTTTATACCTATGTTTTTTAAATTAGTTCTTTAACACAGTACTATAATAATAATCTGAATCATATTCTTTCATTTAGGCAGTCTTGCCTTCCAAATAATATTGGTCTTGAGCAGAACACTGGAATGTGTTGACATTCTCAAAGGAGGGTTTATGTTTACAGGATTCTGCTACCCAAACAATATTACACTATCAGAGAACATTTTGAGTAGCTGCACATACCTATTCAAATTCTAATGAAACATAGACTAGAAACATTTAAACTTTCAGTAGAATATTATTTGGAGAAAAAACTCAATCTTGTTTGGCTGATTGTATGCTATTGCTACATTTGCAAATAAATTATTCTTGGCTGAAGAAAACTTCACACAACAAATTCTGCTTGGAAGATTAAATGACTTTGAAACAGATACTCAATAATGGAAAAGTCACTAGTGCTCCATAAGAGCTACTTTTAAGTTAATGGGTTATCAGAAGAAAATAAGAGCTTGATACAAGTACCAAATGTAAACAAAAGTGGAAGGAAAACTATTTGGCTTGAAATAAATGTAAAGAGAAGTATTCTGTCAATACCCAAATTGAAATGCTCTCTCTTTCCACACATCTTTAAGTTTCTGGATTCTGGTGATGATTTGATTAGATTTTTGGCATCTGAGGGATGTGTTACAGCTACTGGATTCCAATTTCTAGCAAATGGGCAATTTGCCAAGCTATATAAACAGCTCCATGCCAGGATCCATAGTAAAAGAAGTTACGTATTTGTCTAATTATTTTGCCTTTGAATCCCTTATCCTATTTTTTTTGGTTTATTTTCCTGCGCCCTGACCAGAATCCAAGCCCCCTGAGGACAGGGAATTTATTTTTCTACTGCTGGGTCCTCAGCTTCTGCAAAAGTGTCAAATACACAGCACCAGTCAATAAATATTTGCTGAATGTTGAATGAATGAAAGGAGTAAACAGTAGATTAGATGATCAGGCTGTTTCAACAAAAAGACTGCACATCGAAGACCAGAATAGTTCATGGAGAGAAGATTTAAGCCTTTTAGATATTTTCCTGAAAGTGCAATTTTATGGCATTACTGACAACACTCAAATGTCACCAAATTATATAATGTTTTGTATCTATCAACTGCTATGTGGTCAAAAGTCTGTCTGTTCTTTGATTCCCCATATACCTAACCACCTGACTATAGCCCACCAAACTGTAAGTCCTTTAAAAAGACATGTCTGAAAACTCCAAAAAGCAAATATTAATCTAGGACCTGTCAGTGGTAAATAATATAGGAAGAAAACATAAAACTGTTGGACTATACAGCATAATCTGAAAGGATTTTTAGTGAGGGACTCTTGCTATCCTTCTGGAAAAAACTGAGCTGAGTCATTTACACATAATGGTGACTTACACATAGAGCCAACCGTCCATAGATGCACATATGGGTATATAGAGAGAAATCCCTGAAGGGGGCTTTTAACCCAGTTTTGGCTTAAGAACCTATGATAAAGAGTGCCTGCTGTACTCAGGCTCAGCGTGCAGCAGCAAGAATGTATCTCAATACCCAAATCCATAGAAGACCATAAAAACATTCAGATGGAGTTATTCTGGAACAGGGGACAAAGCATGGGGCTAGATATGCCTGGCCACTCTCTGCCACTACCTTATGGAGTGGCCTTAATCAAAGATTTCAGCATTTGGACCTAAACAGGACTGCAGGACAGGATGATCTTTCAAAACTTGCTGGGGGGGGGGGGGGGGGGCGGGGATTTTCTGGGATCAATAAAAATCCACTGGGCCTGGGCAATCTGACTGGGTGTATCAAATCCTAAAAATTGTTAAGATGTTAAAAAAAAAAAGACAATTAGCTTGACAAAGTAGAATAAGTAAGTGGTTCTCTGAAAAATATAGGTGGTATAAAAAAAGGCTCTCTAGATACCCAGGCCAAAATTGGTGGGTCTTTCTTTTTTCCTAAATAGTACTTTTCTATTTCTAAAATATCTGTGTGATTTACTTCACCTCTCTACTTCAATTTACTTGTGCAGATTTTACCTAAATTAACTTATGTGAATATGTTGAGGACAGAGTAGGAGAAAAGGATGTTAATGAAATTGTGGGAGGACATATGTTTTACAATTATTAGACCAGGTTTTTCTGTTGCTTTCCATCTACAAATTCCCTCAGAGTTTATTCCTGTTTCCAAGGAGTAACCTGGGCATAAATAACCCAAACAGGTCCCGTAAGACACTAATAGCTCTATATTTGTGTCTGCAATTCTCATGTGCGGGCACATTTATGCCTTCAGAATAGGTCCAATTGTTTCCCACAGAAAATTCTGACACATGGAAAAATATGAGTGGAGGGAAAAAAATAACAAGAATTTGGAGTGCTGCTTAGTTGGCAAACGTGATTTGTCAAATCCCCTCACAACCTAAAATTAACTAAGGGACAGTCTGGAAGGAAACAAGGAAATTCGATTGTCACTAAGCATTGTTGAGAGGATCTGACAGCTCCTGGCAAGAGGATTCCTTCTTTAAATCATGTCAAGAAACATAAAAGAACAAAAAAACAAAAACAAAAACAAAAAAAAAACCTTTCCATTCTCCTATCTCTGTGCCCCATAAAGCAGCACACCAAGCTCAAAGCCACCAATCCTGTCTCTTCTTCCTCCAACAAGTGCAGACTTGTGGAAGAATCACCACGAGAGATATCCATCAATGTTTCCTTTAATGGAACTTACTATAGTCTCAATTAAATGCTCAAATGGCATTCCTGATGTTCTTTATTGAAATACTTTTCAGATTTAGCAGGTCAAAGTGTGCACAAGGAATCAAAAGGCTTACAAAAGCCATCACCTGGCAAGCTAGTCTACTTAGGACATTTTATCCAGAACTCCATATATAAGCTGGACCTTCACCCACTGAAATTAAGCCATGCAAGATAATGCTAATGCTTTCCTACCTCAAGATATTTCTCCACATGTTTCCTGTATTTAGAACTGTCTTTCTCAAAAATCTTCATATGACTCTTTTCTCACATCATCTAAGTCGGTGATGAAATGTCAGCTCCTCAAAAAAATCTTCCTTGACCACTCTACACAAAATTTCACATCTTTCCAACCCAATATATATTGCCCTAGTTTAACTTTCCTCTAAGTATAATTATCTTAAATTTTACTATTCAATCATTTGTTTATATATTTTTGTCTGTCTCTCCCAACTGGAATCTGAATTCCTTAGAGCAATAACTATTTGCCTTGTCCAAAGCCATACGCTCAACTGTGCCTACAATAAACATAGCACTCAGTAAATATTAATTGATTGAGTATGTTGGGTTAAGTATCAAAACAATGTTTTGGGGCTGTGAAGTTACCAACTACTTGGTTGGCCAATGAACAAGGAAAAACAATAGCTAATGTACCTACTTCTAGCTGTCAAACTTTACACCCTATTTCATAGTTTAAGGTCTTCACTTGGTGTGAAGACACTTCAAATTCATCATGTCCAAACCAAACTACTGCCTTTATTTAACCAGGTTCTCGTCTCACATTACCTATCACTATAAATGGCACCATACTTAAGTACTGACTTAGAAACTCCAAACCCTGAACATCATACTTGACTTTTTCTTCTCTCTTATAGTTTTAACATTCAATACATCAAGAACTGTATATTTTATTTCATAAATATATGGTCTCTCAAGGCCTTTACCTATACTGCTCCCTCCCTATGAAGGTGCTCCTTTCTGCTTCATTCTTTGCCTAATTAACTTACAGTCTCAGCTCAAATATCTTTTCCCAACAAAATCTTCTGCAATTCTCATTCTAAATCAGCACCTCCAATCTTACATACTCACAGCAAGTGACTTTTACCTCATTTTATAGAATTTTTCTCTTTTATTTCCTTCTTTTTTTTCACATTTCTTGCTCTTTACATTTCATCCAGTTTTTAAAACAGAAATAATTTTGGTTTTTACAATTATAGTTAGCATTAAAGAAATATTAGATGAATGAATGAATGAATGAATGAGATTGGTAAATTTTTTTTTATTTCCACAAATGCACAAAAATTGCCATCTATAATACAGGGACTTAATAAGTAGTATATGAATAAAATAAACCCAGTTATCAGTGACCTCATAACTATGAGACACATTTAATTTTTATACACATCCTGGAATAGTAAAAACTAATTCCATGGGTCATGAATGAATTGTTGTCACATATTTTGTTAAAATGATCTACTGGAAAGTCTGGGACAAGTAAAGACAGTATATTTTGCACAGGATTAACCCTTTCATAAGTGACAACTACAAATTCTGAACACATCATTTTTAAAACATGGTAATGATTATTCAAAGGCCCTATAGAATTATCAAAAGCAGGGAAAACGGAAATGGATTCGACCCTTCAAAGCCTGGAACCAAACAAGATCAGACCCATGCTTATACATCTATTCAATGGAAACCACTTTCCATCAAGACATTTGAATCTCAAGCAGGAAGATGCAGTCTTCCTGAACTGAAGTGTTAGAGAAAAAGTCTAAGATTGTCTGAAAAACTAAAAAATAATGAGAAGCCAGAGGAAAATCCTAGAAAGGTGAGTGTCACAGAGTAAGGAGCCACAACATATGCACATAAACTTTTCTCTAATCTTTGGCTGATGCCTGTACTACACTTGTGTGGTAGACACTACAAACTCAGTGGAAGGCAACATTCAGAAACCTGAAAAGGTTTAGGTGATGCTTTAGCTGCTACCCGGAAAACTGGGACTCTACTTATATGCATTATATGCATAGCAGAGAGCCTTGGTATTTGAAATTCCAGAGCTTGCCCTTAAAACAACAGAAGGTCCATACTTCATAAGTACTATGGTCTGGAAATAAGACTTTCCTAACAAAATGAAATAGGCCAGAAGAGAGTAAAATCAAGGCACTACAAGTGAAGATCATCAGCCTACTAAGACAAATATCAACATTCTGCAGAGAACAAAAGCAGAAAATAGTGTCTCCGTGGTATATTGATATCATCCACGGTGGCCACTAAAGTAACTAGATGGTAAAAAACAGAAAATTGGGATGCACAGTCAAGGGAAAAATCCATAAAAATAGACCCTGAGATTACTCAGTTGCTGGATTTAGCAAAAATTACTTTAAATGCATTAAATACCTTTAAATGGGGGTGGTATAATTAAGATTAATGGGGAATCACAGGAGAGAAATGGAAACTTTAAAGAAAGAACCAAACAGAAATCTAAAAACTTAATAGTATCAGAAATGAAAAAGTCACTAGACGGCTTATAAACAAATTGAAGAGGACAGAAGAAATTATTAGTTAACTTGAAGACAGATACATAGAAAGTATCTAAGCTGAATATAGTAAAAGACTGAAAAAAAATTTACAGACTTATGACTTGTGTAAATAATGTCACACGATACAATGTGAACATAACTGAAGTCTTACAACAAGATAACAGTGTGAATAAGATTGCAAAAATTTAATGAATGGTAGAAAGTACCCAAGTTTGATAGAAAATAGTCATTTGGAAATTCTAGTAAGTTTAGAAAAGTATAAAAAGAAAATCTTAAAAGAATACAGACAAAAATTATACCTTACCTACAGAACTATAACCATGACGCTTAAATTTTCAACAGAAACAAGGATGCTAGAAGAAAATAATCTTCAAAGTGCAAGCATGGGGGCACCAGGGTGGCTCAGTTGATTAAGTATCCAACTCTTGATTTCTGTTCAAGTCATGATCTCACATGAACTGGGCTATGAAAAATGCTATATAAAGCTCTTCGTTTCGAAAGGAAACCAACCCAAATTGAAACTTAGATCTAGAAGAAGCATCAAGAATACCAGAAATTACCAATACATGGATAAATAGAAAAGTCAAATTTTTATTTTCTAAATTTCTTTAAATAACAATTCGTGTTTAAAGTAAAACATAACACTGCGTTGTAGAGTTTATAATACTTATAGTAGTAAAATATATGGCAACAACAGTATAAAAGTGGAACAAAAGGAAATACTGTATATTGTTTCAAGATTCTTACACTTTACAGGAAGTACTCTATTTATAAAAATACTGTTATAGAGTATTATAATACTGTTAAGATTATAATCACTTTTATAAACAACCTATAGGTAAGGATAAAGCTAAAAGCCCAGGGAGAAATTAAAGTGAAATACTTTAAAATATCCCCTTACCCCAAAAGAGACATTTAAAAAATTGAGTATGTAGCAAATTGCAAAATAGTAGGCTTAACCCAACCATTTCAACAATTACTTTAAATTAAAATGGACCACATACTGCAGTTATAAGGCAAAAATTCAGATTGCATAAAAAAGACAACCGTATGTTATCTACAAAAGCCACACTTTAATATCAACATGGCACCATGCTAAGAGCAAAAGGATTTGAGAAAATAAGCACAAGAAATATGAAATACAAAACAAGCTAAGAAAAAAGAAGCAAAAAACAGACTCAAATACAGAGAAAAAAACTGGGACTTGACAGAGAAAAGGTGGGGGCGGGAAGAGGAGTGAAAGAAATAAAGGGAATTAAGATTACACTTATCTTGATGAAGTGTGTACTTAATGTATAGAATTGTGGAATCATTATATTGTATACCCAAAACTAAGAGAACACTATTAATTTTACTTCAATCTGAGAAAAGAAAAAGCCATCTAAAATACTAATGATTAAAGAGTAGTAACTCTCTGGTTTGGATTGGGAGATGGCCTGGCTCTAAGCAGAACTAACCCTCAGGCTCAGCCAGTCAGTCAGGACAACAGCTCTGGTACTCAAAGCACAAAACCAGCAAAGCGCACCAAGATGGAATGCGGGAACACCTGGTAAAGTACTGAACAAGCTTCTGACGGCCAAAGCTGGAGCAATGTGAACCACAAAATAAATCTGAAACGCAACTATTAAAACAAAAGCCAAGAAAAAAGTATTTTCAGAGAGAAAGAGCAACGTTTCTTAATTATAATAGGGTAAGTTCATCACAAAGGCGTAACAATTCTAAATATGCATGTACCTAATAATGGAGATTCAAAATACACAAAACACACAGTAATAAAATGAAAGAGAGAAAGAGACAAACCCCTAATTATATTGGGAGATTTTATCCCCCTTACTTTAGTTGAAAGCAAAGATAGACAAGATTTGAACATTATCAGCCTCTTTGATCTATGTGGTATTTGTAGAGGATTACATACAAAACTGGCAAGTAGAAAATTAACAAAGAGCGTATAATGGGCCATAAGAAAGGCTAAAAACTAACCAACAACAAGGAAATCCTACAGACTTTGTTTCCTGATTACCACAGAATTTTATTAAAAATAAATAACCAAATGATGTATAGATATCCTCTCAAACTCTTTGGAAATTAAATATACTTCTAAATATCGCATGGACCAAATATCTTGTACTTACACAAGAAAAATAAAAAGTATTTGAGTAAATGATATTGAAAAAACACATCAAAATCTGTGGGCTGTAGCAGCATTTACATGAATCTTTATCTCTAAGTATTGGCATTAAGAGAGAAGCTAAATTAGCAGTCAGATGATACCCCAGTTAAGTAGAAGGAAGGGAGGAAAAAAATGGGAGAAATCTATGAAATAAGAAACAATGTAAAAAAAAATGCTAAAAACCTAGTAAGATCAAAAGCAAAAAGCAAAAAAACATAATATTGGGGGATTATATCAAAACAATATTACCAATATTAAAGATGTTAAGGGAGTGTTACAATTGTCTACCAATTAATGTGATAACTTGCATGAAATGGACCAATTTTTAAAATACAACTTGCCAAATGTAATTGAAGAAGAAATAGAATATATGAGTAGTCTTTTAACGATTAAAGAAATTGAATTTATTAGCACAAAAAAAAATCCTCCCACAAAATTCCATGGCCATATCATTTCACTGTTCAATTCTAACATTTAAGAGAGTATTACTACCTGGAAAAAGTATAAAACCTTTCAGAAAATAGAAAAGGAGTAATTATTTTTCAATTCAATTTATGAAACTACCTTAGGCCTGACACCACATGAAAACACAGATATAAATAAGAAAATAATGTCATATATACATACTATCATGAACAGACACCCAAAAAACCCTTAAGAAAATATTAACAAATCAAATCTACCCCTGGCTGGGCACCAGGGTGGTTCAGTTGGTTAAGCATCTTACTGCTGCTCAGGTCATGATTTCACAGTTTGTGGGTTTAAGCCCCGCGTAGGGCTCTGTGCTGACAGCTCAGAGCCTGGAGCCTGCTTCAGATTCTGTGTCTCCCTCTTTCTGCTCCTCCTCCACTCATTCTCTATCTCTCAAAAAATGAATAAACATTAAAAAATTTTTTAAAAATCTAGCACTGGTAAAAAGAATGATATAACCAGTTGCTTTTAATCAGGTACGTAGATTACTTTAATTAATTTACTTAAATTAATTAAATCGGTTTAATATTTGAAAAATTCCTCAGTGTAAATTACCTAAAAAACAGCATGAAGTAGAAAATCCACATTCTGTAATTATCTCAATAGACATAAAACAACTATCTGAGAAAATTCAATGTCCATTCATGACTTTTTTAAAAACTCTCAGGAAACTGTGAGTGAGTGGAAAAACTGTTCAACCTGATAAAGAACATTGATAAAATGCCTACAGTGAGCATATTTAATGGTGCTAGGATTTCAGAAGGTCTCATCTCAGCACTTAACATTCAACGTTATCCTGAAGGACTTAGCGCCCTGAGCTAAACAAAAACAAAAACAAAAGCAATTCAGGGCATTAGTATGGAAAAACAGTAAGTCAATCTATGTCTATTCAGATTTATATGATATAAACAGAATAGAGCAAGAAAGTTACAACCGACTACTAAAATTAGTAAGTGAATTCAGCAAGGCTTCATGAAACAAGATCATCACTAAAAAATCAATTATGTTCTATATACTGAATATAAAATTTTACAAATTTCATTTAAAGCAACATGAAAAACTTATGGTGAAATTTAGCATGAATATGCCCTATCTCTATACCAAAACCTTTAAAACCCTGCTGAATGAAAATTAAAAGATCTACACAAATTGAGAGGTATAACATACTCATGGATTGGAATACTCAATATTCTTTAGATATCATTTTTTTCCAAATTGATGTGTATACTCAATACACTCCCAATAAACCTCACAAAAGATTTTTTTTAAAAAGAAATAGTTGGAATAGTCAATTTATCCACAATCTACTATAAAACTAGAGTTATCAAGAAAGTGGCATTAGCATAATGATAATCAAATAGATGGAGTAAAATAAATAATCCAGGAATACAGTCATACATAAAAACTACAGCTGACCTTTGAACAAGAGAGGTTTGAATTATGTTGGTCCATTTATAAATGGATTTTTTTAATCTTTATTTATTTATTTAGAGAGAGGGAGAGAGGGAGTGGGGGGAGAGAGAGACAGAGAGAGAGCTGGGGAAGGGTAGAGAGAGGAGACAAAGAATCCCAAGGAGGCTCCATGCTGTCAGCACAGAGCTGGACATGGGGCTCAAATTCACAAACTGTGAGATCATAACCTGAGCCAAAATCAAGAGTCAGTCGCTTAACTGACTGAGCCACCCAGGTGTCCCTGCATGGATTTTTTTGATACAGTGCTGTGCTATACATGTATTTTCTCTTTTTTATTTTCTTAGTAATGTTTTCTTCTAGCTTACTTTATTATAAGAATATAACATATAATACATGTAACATACAAAATATGTTAATCAGCTATTTATGTTATGGATAAGGCTTCTGTTCAATAATTGACTATTAGTAGTTAGGTTTTGGGAGTCATGGATTTTTGACTGTGTAGGGGGTTAGCACCCCTAAGTCCTGCACTCTTCAAGGGACAACTGTACAGTCAAAACATTTTTGTCAAAGGATCCAATGAACTTTAATCAGGAAAGGAAAATGTTTCAACAAATGATGTAAAACAATCAAATATAAGGAAAAAATAAACAAATTTCTACCTCACATCACACAGTAAAATAAAAAGCTTCTAAAAGAAAACATGGGGAAAATAGCACAAGAACAGAAATATCTTTGTAATATTGGAGTAAGTAAAGATTTCTTAGAATTATTTCCTACAGAGGACCCAAAAATTTCTTAGAGGACACAGACTGGCAAAAATATATATGTGAATTCAGAATGTATAATGAACCACTACAAATCATTAATAAGATGATAAACCATTTAAACCTTAGAACACACTTTATGAAAGAAGATATATAAATGGCCAGAATGAATGTGAGAAGATACATACTCAAGATCATTAACCTTCAAGTCAATGGAAAAGCTACAACAATGTATCATTTCACACTCAATGAAATGGATAAACCTGAAGGGATTGACAATACAAAATGTGGGTCAGGTGTGAAACTGAGAGTTGCATACATTGCTAGAGAAAATTTAAAATTAGACATATACCTATCAACTTCTTTTCAAGACATTTATCTGAGATCAATGAAAACCTAAGTCCCCCCCTTCCACAGACACACACAGAAGAGTTCCGTGATAGAGAAAGGCCAATACCATATGATTTCACTTACATGTGGAATTTCATTTACATGTGGAAACAACACAAACAAAGGGAGAAATGAGGGAGAGGGAGAGTGAGAGGGAGACCAAAAAAACAAAACAAAACAAAACAAAACAAAAAAAAAACAAACAAAACCCAGACTATTAACTATAGAGAACAGATGGCAGAAGGGAGGTGGGTGTGGGAATGGGTTTAACAGGTGAAGGGATTAGCACACTTACCTTTCTCTGTACCATATGTTTTCAGTCTTATGTGGATCCTGAGAAACTTAACAGAAGACCATGGGGAAGGGGAAGAAAAAAAAAAAAGAGGGAGGGAGCCAAACCATAAGAGACTCTTAAAAACTGAGAACAAACTGAGGGTTGATGGGGGGTGGGAGAGAAAGTGGGTGATGGGCATTGAGGAGGACACCTGTTGGGATGAGCACTGGGTGTTGTATGGAAACTGATTTGACAATAAAGTTCATATTTAAAAAATAAATAAATAAAATAAAAAATTTTTCAAAAATTTTTAAGAAAAGAGCACACCTATCTCGAGTACTGAATAATGTATGGACTTGCTGAATCACTATACTGCACACCTGAAACTAATGTTGAACACCGTATGTTAACTACACTGGAACTAAAATAAACTTTAAAAAACTAGTTTGTTCCTAATATCCAAAAGTGAAGGCCATGCAAATGCTCATCACTAAGAAAATAAATAACCAATTTATGGTATATCCATACAATTGAGTATTTCTCTAGCAACTAAAACGAATGATGTTTAAGTGTAACAATATGGATGAACCCCCAGAACATGTGTTTGAGCAAAATAAAGCAGAAACAAAGATTTCATATTCTATAATACCATTTATATAAACTCTAAGAGCAGGCAAAATAATCCGTGATGCCAGAAACAAAACAGTATCCATTGGAGGGTGGATTTTGACTGGAACAGGATAGAGGGAATTTGGGGGTGGTAACAGGAATGTTCTACATCTTGATTTGGGTGGTAATGACACAAATGTACATTTATTAAAATATATTCAATTTTGCACTTAGGTTCTGTGTAATACACTGCATGTTAACTTTACCTCAATAAACATATTTTAAAATTTTAAAACCCTTATTTTAATAAAATTGGTTTGGAAAACACCAGGTGTACCAAAGTTAAACAGATTCCTTTCCTGCGGGACTTCTCAGAGCCTTTAAGAAAACAAATACGCATTGTAAATGTCGGTGAAAAAATACAACCTTTAATATTTCCCCTAGTTATTTGTTTCTTCTTCCCCCTTCCTCTTATTCAAGAGCATCTTGAAGCACTAGTCCATCCTCGGAAAAAGCTTTTGAAAGTACTGCTCTAATGGCATCTTCCATCAGAGGAGATAGTTGCCTGGGCAACACTGTAGAGGAGGAAAAATGCAAAGTGACCACGCTGATAGGATCCTGGTTGGAAACCAATTCGCTTGAGTGATGAGAAATTTTAGCCATCAAATTTTTGCAACTCATACATTTTTTATTCCTGTAACACATGGTAGTAAATAATGTAGGACTTTTCTCCTTTTCCAAGAACTCTTGGCCTATTTGTACAGACAGTACCAGAGAACTATTGCATTTTACATTTCCATTCATGGAAATTCATCCAGTTGGGCTGTTCTCTAGGAGTGGAATTATTTATATTTAGACTATAAATGATATTGTACCCTTCAAGGCCCAACTCAAATGCTGCCTTCATGAATCGTTCATAAAGCCTTTTCAGATCCTCTACGAACATTAACTATCCTCTTTTTCTCTGAACATCTCACGCTCTCTTGGTCCTTATTATTTTCTGTCTTTTATTGGCATTTTATGTAGTTTTCGTATCTCACTAGACATACAGAAGCTTTATCTCTCTGTTACACAAATAGCTCAGAGTGAATTCTTAATTCTTGTTGAAATAATGAATGAGCACTTGATATGATCATTTTAACAGAGAAGCTTCAGTCTCTGAAATCAGATAAATGCATTCTAGGGAAGTGCTTCTCCTATGTTACTTTATAATATTGTTTCTCCTGGAAGCATCCCGAAGGAAACTGAATGCCTGCTTTGTCTCACTGAAATCAGTAAGCTATGTCATTTTGATTGATAAGCTCCCTGCCAGGGACATAGATCAGGGACACCAATGGATATATCCTTAGCACCTACCTTGTAAATCACACTCAATTAAGTACTGTCAATTACCAAATATGCTAACAAAATGTTACCATTTGTTATGTCATCAAAGCTGAATATAACCTAAATGTTGATCTTAGATATGTCCCCACCCCACCCCCCAAAAAACCTAGATATTTGAATTCCTATGTAAATTCTTAGGAAAGCCCTTTATTTCTGCAATAGGCCTGTACCTACAGGACTCCCTTGAGGTAGTGAAATTCCACATACAAGGTAAAGAGAGTACTCATGGAGAAAAACTTTGGTTTTTAGCTAAAATCAAAGAACGTGAAGTTGGAAGGGATCACCTTCTCACCACATAAAGACAAAACCAGAAGAAATTAGGTGATGCACACAACGTGATGACGTTAAAGAGACAGGCACATCTAGAATTCTTATCACCTAAAACCTGATTCAAGGACTGTTTCAGCTAGTTAATACAGTTTCTTTTCAAAGAACTTATACATATCAGCAATTAACCAGTGAATGTCTATGTGCTTGAAAACTGAAGATGTTTAGTTGTGACCACACTATTTTGCCACAGGTGGGCTGCTGACCATCTGGATGGTGGTCTACAAACAATCTAGGCTTGCCATGAAAACACAGGTAAAATAAAGTTCTAAACATTCAATAAAAATCAGGAGAGGAGGCTCAAGAAATGAAGCATCAGGTGGGAGAAGCATTATAATAAGAATGAATAAGAATGACATTGTAGGCATTTTTAGTATTTTAAAATTTAAATACATAAGTCATCTCTGAAAAAGCTACAATCATCAAGCGCATCTTAGTCTAGCAAGTAACAAGTGAAAATGTGGAAACATTATAGAGAATAAAGCTAACCTAACGGGTCTCCAGGCATTTGAAAATGATACTCCCTTGCTGCTAGTACTTATCTTTTTCCTTCTGCCATTAATTGGACCCATTTTACAAAGCCTATTGTAATCGCCAATCACCTTCATGTCTTTAATGATTGCTCCAGCTCCCACGAAGTCTTACTTTCTTTTTTTTTTTTAATTTTTTTTTAACGTTTATTTATTTTTGAGACAGAGAGAGACAGAGCATGAATGGGGGAGGGTCAGAGAGAGAGGGAGACACAGAATCGAAACAGGCTCCAGGCTCTGAGCTGTCAGCACAAAGCCCGACGCGGGACTTGAACTCACGGACTGCGAGATCATGACCTGAGCTGAAGTCAGACGCTTAACCGACTGAGCCACCCAGGCGCCCCACGAAGTCTTACTTTCTAAACTCTGGCAGACCTTACCACCTGTAGCACCCATGACAGGTCCCCACCTACATTCAGACACTTCCTCCTAACATTCCTCCTTCTGTTCTAGCCACAGTTGGCCTTTATTCTGTTTTTCAAACATACCAAGCTCATTCCTGAATCAAGGATTGATCCTTAATATTCCCTCTACCTGGAATCTGTTCCTCTAATCTCTGCATGGCTGGCTGCTTCTTGTGACTCAAGACTTCATTCAGAGCCTTCTTTGGACCACCCCATCTAAAAATTGTTTTAACATTTATTTATTTTTGAGAGAGAAAGAGAGTGTGAGCACAAGAGGAGCAGAGAGGGAGAGAGGGAGACACAGAATTCGAAGCAGGCCTCAGGCTCTGAGCTGTCAGCACAGAGCCCAAAGCGGGGCTTGAACTCACTGAACCATGAGATCATGACCTGATCAGAAGTAGAATGCTTAACTGACTGAGCCACCCAGGTACACCTGTGCCATCTATTCTAAAGTAACATTTCTCCCATCCTCTACCACCCATCTCCCATAAATATTTATCATATCATCCTGTCTTATTTTCTTCTTCTTTGCACTGAAAGGTATCAGAAATTATCTTCCTCAGTTCTATGTTTACTTATTTTCTGGTTTCCTTTGTGGTTATGTAAACTGCATAAAGGTAAGAACTTTTTCTTGTTCACCATGTGGCTGCAGCTCCTAGTACAGTGCCTAATACATAATAGATGTTTGATAAATATTTGCAAGTAGTACTGATTATTTCATTATATATCTCCCCAATTAAATTTCAACTTCCCTATACCCAAGAACCATAATTCATATTTCCTCTGTCTCCCCTATGGCTTGTAGCAAAGATCCAGGCAAGTCTGCCTTGCATAACTACCTGTTGATTGATCAGATTTTTGTGACTATGACACAAGATGGTTAATAGCAGGAAAATTACAAACAGGTGATTTTTGGGGGAGAGTTTATGGATGATGTGATTTAACTGCTTCCACAGATCTAGAATAGGTGAGGAGGCAACTTATCACTTGACAGAGTCCATAAACACCTCTGCTCTGCAGTACCTTATGAAAACCCAATTGTCAATACTAGTTAAGTCTGAGGTTTGCTGATCCCCAGAGTATTTTTACTAAAGAGATAAAGTAATGCATTAAAATGCAAATTCTGCTGTGCTGCCTGTCTGCTTTGCATTTAGGGAACATCTTCCTCCCAAAGAACTCAAACAAGTGGCAAAAACTCTAACATAAAATACAGTATACATCACACACAGTCCAAATGAGTTGAAATACTAACTTGTGGGAGTTGTCCTAAAAATCTTTCTTGGCAGCATGGTATACACACTTGAAAAAATGCAGATACAGTTACTGGGAATGAAAGTTGGGTGGTTCACTTGGTCTGTGAAACTTAAATTCTCAGTAGACCAGGGGAGAGAGTGAGGTGGCCTAAGATCAGGACCCGCACTGCCACCTAAAGGGTCCATACACACATCATGGACAAAGCCAGAAACTGACACTAGACCTCCTTCCCAGGTCTCAGTTAAATAATTCTAGTAACTGAGAGAATGAAGAACTTGGATTATTTAAGCACTCAAGTAATATTTATTGAGTACCTACTACATAAATGCCAGGATATCACCATGAAAACCTAAGACAGGTGTCTGCCTCCAGAGTGTGTTTAGGAGGATAGGGGAGTAAGGAAGCATCTTCAATACAGTCTCATGGGGCTCTGATGGGGATACAGATAGAATTAGGTATCCTTCATAGGTACCCTATTTTGGAAGATTAGAAAAAGTTCCTCAAGGACATGCTATCTTGGCGGGAGCATAAATTACGAGGAGGAGTTAGCCAGAATAATAGCAAGGAGAAGAGTTCCATACCCAAAAAACAAAACGTACATAAGCCCACACGCAGAGGAAGTACGGAATATGAAGGGACATTTAAATAAATAATACAGGTGGATTTTAGAGCATACAAGACACTCTGAAAATAGAGCCATGATGTAACTATAATCCATTTTATTAGGACATAACAAAAACAGATGTCCTGTTAAACAAGCAAACAAACAAACAAACAAAGACTTCGCTGGTCTTATAGCCAACCAACACAGTTCCTGAAAGAGAGGGATACCACTGTTCTCCAAGCACACCATTCAAATAACCCCCCGGACAAGAATATCCTGTCTACTATGTCACTGACCCCCGTCCAACGCAACTGACAACATGGATCCACACAGTCTAGTGGCAAAGTCTGTATGTCTGCAGACACTTTGCCTCTGTCATTTGCTTAGCTGGGACCTTTCATCTCCTGTCTTCACCCCACACACAATTGCTCCTTGCTGCTTTGTTTGGAGAAGCACCAAAACTTCTCACCAAGAACAGCTTCAGTCATATGATTATTCCCAATATGCAGGATTAATGTGTAGAGCAACGTCAATCTGCTGTCATCCATCACACAATCAGATGCTGGCCTTGCTTTAATGAGTGCATTATGTAGAGTGACATTATTAATTAAGCCACAATATGGCAGAGCAGGCATATCAAGGAGAAAAGTCCAATACCGCAAGTAGCCATCTGTAGAGTCTTTGATTTCAGAACCACAGCCCAGATGTCACTCTTCTTGGGGGACAATTTGGCAGGGTCCACTCTGCCAAGACAGGTGTCAGTGGGACACCTCCATGTGCTAAGAAAATAGCCTGGGTTTGGAAACAGCCTGCCATCAAGAGACTATAGTGGGATAAAGCACAATTCTGTGCAGTGCATTTGTTGGTGAACCAGAGAAGACATTTGCAGACATGCATCAAACACCCAACAGATTGATTAACGGTGTCTAAACTACTTAAGATAGCCAGGGCTAACATTGCATTGGGTATAAAAAAAAAAAACCAAGAGTGGGAATCATGTAGCCTGGACTCCAGTTCCAGCCCAGCTAGCTACTCATCTCAAAATACAAGCTTCATTTTATCCATCGAGACAATTGTTGTCTCCCAGTGCTGACGTTCTGTGACGAGGCGATTGTCTTTGCAACAGTTCTAGAGTGAGAACAACCTCTATTACCATCCTCTGTACTGTTAATGACTTCCCCTTTCCTACTTGGTTTAATTGCCAGAGTGGAAAAGCACTTCGGGAAAATAAAATCTTAATTAGATATGCTGACCAGGTGGTGCCCATCAGCATCAGAGTCAGAAGTCATGGGACCTCTTAAAACTAGTTCAAAAGCGCAATGTTTTACAAATATTTGCACATGAAAAGCATACTTTCTCCCAATTTCCCAGTTTCCCCAACCATCATGAAAACAACCAACATTTCCTACCAAGCTACTGAGACATTATCAGATAATTCAGCATGAAAATGAAATTTCACTTTTTTTTGGGGGGGGGGGCACAAGGGAGCAAGGGGCAGTGGAGAAGAGAGAGAGAGAGAGGAAGAAAGAGAAGGACAAAGAGAGAAAGAGAGAAGCGGGGCTCACCTGAAGCAGGGCTAGTGCTCACCTGATGTGAGACTCTAACTCAGGAGAGGAACTGAGAGATCATGACCTGAGCTGAAGTCAGATGTTTAACCAACTGAGTCACCCAGGCACCCCGAAATTTCACTTTTTAGCAGAGCTATTGGTCCTCTACAGTCTCATGGGAGACTTGGCAAAATTTTGATGTTTTATTATTGACAATACTAGTAATTGTCCCCAGGGTCCCAAGGGTCAGCAAACTGCAACCTAGGGATAAAATGTGTCCCATGGCCTATAAGCTAAAATACACAGAATATATATAAATAACCTATTAATATATAATTAATACATTAATATATATTATATACATAAATATATCAAATAAACATAAATAATATATAATATAAATATATTAAATATATTTCTATATGCCATCTATATGTGTATATGTGTGTGTATATACATATGATGATACTCTACCAAGCCTAAAATATTTATTTTTTGGCACTTTACAGTGAAAGCTGGCCAACACTTGAACTAAAATAAGTATGAAAATCTCATTACTTAAAATCTATATAGAAGATAGAACACTCGAGCCTTCTTTCACCCTTGACTCTCATTTTCAACCAAATGGTTAAGATACCACCGCCCCCCTCACACACAAAACAAAGCTATCTGAGCCAGAATGAAAGCTATAGAAGGCACAATGTAAGAAATCAGATCTCAAAATTACTAACATGGGTTTGAGGAAGAGGATGAATTTTCCAGGTAAAGAGGAGAAGAAAAGGCTCAAAAGAAACAGAGAATATGGAAGTCTGAGAAAATTCAAGTAGCCCAGCTCAGGTCAGGGTGCAAGGTATTGCTGAGATTTAAAGCTACCTAAGAAAATAAAGGTTAGAAATGACAAGACTTATGTAAAGAAAAATATTTAGATGTTCTCCCAAATGTACTGGGGAGCAACTTGAACTGTACAGTTCACTGCTATCCCTAATATCACTAATTCTAGGTCACCCCCATATGAGCAATCAGACCCCATCCCAAATGTGAGGCTGTAATGGTAGTTATTGAGAAAAACAGGTGTTATTGAATCTCAGATCCACAAGTACAACTGGGGCCTTCTAAGATCCATAAAGCATCCATTTTCCAGCTCACATGATCCTAGGGCCCCCAAGTGAGTTCAGGCATTTCAGATAAAATTAAGGATATCAACAAAGATACTCAGAAAATAAAAATCTGAGACTCAGGAAAATCTCCCAGGGAAACGTATTTTGACAAAACACACAACAAAAGAAATAGCATGTTCCTTGCTGTCAAGGAATGGTTATCGTATTGTCCACCATGGGAACAGAAGGAAGAAGTTATCTCATTTGTCAAGTATCTAGGTAGCGGAGTGGGGGGAGAGGGGGGGAGGAAAAAAAACTCAAAAAACTGCAGCATCAAAATATATTGCAACTTGCATCCTTGCAATTTTCCTCCCCCTATAGAATTCACACCTGTTTTGACAATATTTCTGCAAACTCCTCTGCAAATGCATCATTTTCTGAGAGCTAACTAGCCATCCACAAAGCTCCACAGGGACCCCAGGAGAAAATAGGAGCATAGAGGGACACAATACATCCACCTCTTACATCTTTGCAAGAGGCTTTAGGAAATCATGAGCCTGCATTTCAGTGTCTGTCACAGGTGCCCAGAAATAGTAGATTTAGAGTCATAAACAATTCCCTCCACTGCCAGTAAGATCAGAGAGAAGGGAATTGGGTTTTCATGTTCTGAGAGAGCCAACACAGCAAGACTAGCTCAGAATCACCAAATGGATACGTGGTCAGGAGTACAAGTATTAGGAAATGAACCTGAAAGAAATACATGCCTAATCTATCAGATTGCGTCAGAATGAGACTGTAACATGAGGATAGGTGAAATAAAGAATTTGATGAACCAATTACTTTTCTAAGAGGGTAGAGTTTGAAATGACCTTTGGGCAATTCCTATGCATTATGTAAATTACATAAATCCTCTTTGCCTCAACTTTTTCCAGCCATGGCTGCAATTACTAATCCTATGTAGGCTTCAACCAGCTTCAACTCGTGTAACCCAACAGTCCTTCATCTCAGCCAGTACTTTCCACCTCCCACTTCCTGCCCTGGGCATCCGTTAGGGAACCACTGGGCACTCATTCATGTGCAATCCAAGAGTGCAAAAGAGTTAATGCCCCATTAGACAACTGCTGGGCCAAGAATGGGTCCTGGCTGCTGATGTATCGTTATTTCCATTCCTCTTTTAGAGGAGTAGTTCTGAGATGCATTTCATCAAGCTCCACAGAAACTCTCTCAGAATCAATTACCAGTTGATTAGCAGTGGCCAAATCAATAACATACCTTTTTAGTGTCCTTCCTCCCTTTTCTGTTTTCATTCTCCTGCCTCTCATGCCTGCTCCCTACAATCACATTCCCAAATTAACTATGTGCACACCAGTCTTTCCCCAGTCTCTGCTTTCAGCAGAAGCCAGGTTAAGACAGGAGCCCTTTGGTGATTTTTAAGTTGTGCTCCATGGTGCTCTGGCTTTATTAATTAATTCAACATACACTTACTTTGTTCCTTCTATGCAGCTGGCACTTTTCTAGGTGCTGGGAATATAGCAAGGAACAATATTCTTATTCCCATAGAACTTGCATTGAAACAATAGTCAAACAAGCAACAACAAATAAACAAGGTCATTTGAGAAAATGATGAAAACCAAGAAGGAAATAAACAAGATGAATGTGATAGTAAGTAAACTGTGGCCTTTTACTTAGTATAATGAAGGAAGTCCTTTCCTGGGAGGTGACATTTGAGCTCAGCCCTGAATCTCATGAAGTAAGTAGTCATGGTAAGATTTTACGGAAAGACGTTCCAGGAAGAAGGAGCAGCAGGTGCAAAGCCCTTGAGTGAGAGAACACTTGATAAATCTAAAGACGGCATGCCTGTGTTCCATTGAGCAACTAGGAGACTGGCCTGTCCAGAGATGGGGAAGGTAGAGGGTTAATCCAAGTGGCCAACACCAGATTGCACCCAGAATCACCCCTCCTCTCAAATCATCTGTACCGGGTCAAGTTCACCATTTCTGTCCTCTCCCCCTGAGGGAAGTGGGGGGCTCCCCCTCTTATTCATTATGTAGAGAGTGTTCTGTGGATCCCCCTGAGTCTCCTCATTGTCTGTGCCTTAGTTGCCACCTCATGGGCTGCAGTGATGGAAAATGAAATTGGACTGGATAGACGGACAAACACAATGTTGAAGACACTCCGGGTTAGGAAGGTGGTAGGAAAATAGAGTTGTGGGAAGTAGGCCGGTACATATAAACATCCATTCCTTCATCCTGTTAGAAGGACACTCAATTTTACAAAATGCTATGCTCTTCCTTATAAAACCAAGGCAATTCTGTGACTCCATCCAGAAACTTAGCAACTCTCTCCCTCAAAAATTTCTCACTGAATCTAACACGAACACCTCTTTTTATTGGCCAAATGGTGGGGGAGACCATGTGCCATATGGATGGCATCCTTTATCTAACGTGCCACAGTTAACCCCACAGGGTGAACTTTTTCTTTCCCACCCCTTCGTCTCCTAGGAATCCACACGCTCACCCTCACTTCCCTTTCCCTATTTCCATTCAATGCTGGTCTTCTGGCCTTTCACTGGATGAGAGTGTCAGAGTCTGATAAGGGCTAGAAGTGGGAGCCCTGACCAAATTCTGGCATCAGCCTTTAGACAGATAAAGGGGAATTAGTTTTGAAACATCTGCTTATAGTTGTACAGTCGACAAGTGTGTACAGGTAGTCCTGATTTCAAGGAGGCAGAACAATACCAGATAAAATATAACTTTTTCCCCTTATAACCTAAAACTTTCTTTTCCATAACTACCTAGGGGCCTCTGAATGTGTAATCACATGCTTTAGGCTGGGCAAAGAGCAGCATCCCCAGTCAAACTTCCTTCTTCCTATATTTCGAAAAGAACTTTTCCCCGTTACCATTTGAATTGTTAATCCTCTCCTGTTGCTGTTGGCAGAAACATATATCTTATGTCATTTTGATAAAGTTGTGCATTTAATGTTCCTACAGTTAAGTGAGAGGGAAAAAAATCTTAACATTTTTAAAATGAGGCACTTCAAGCAGCAGAGAGAACACGATGTGGAATGACTAATTCCCAGGTAGTAGGTTACCCCAAGGAACATACATCATTCTCCAGCCTGCAGAAAATAACAGGCATTTTTCATTCTCCTTTGCAT
The DNA here is from genome assembly GCF_023721935.1 of Panthera uncia. NCBI lineage: Eukaryota > Metazoa > Chordata > Mammalia > Carnivora > Felidae > Panthera > Panthera uncia. Next base: position 37,069,947 of record NW_026057577.1, read on the forward strand.
ACATGTTCAGTTTCACTACCTACTCTCTGAGAAGGAGAGTGTTTGGCTTTGTTTCTTTGGACCACCTATAACAGAGAAGGAGATGGCTTCCAGGCCTTTCCCTCCCAAAGGAAGCAAAGACCCTGAGACATCTGCCTTATAACTAGAATCAAGGAGCATCTCAGAGAGGTTGAGTGGCTTTCCTAAGGATGCACAGGACTTCTCTCAAGTACCCCTACCAAAACTAGACTCTCCATAAGTGGGAAAAAGATGAGAAGCTGCATGCTCCCTGGTCTCCAGAGTAAGTTCATCAAGACTCACCACATTTTGCCGTGAGCAGAGATACTTAAGAATTCATTTTATGGAGGTGACCAGGTACTTCTGTGACTATTTAGAATCAGTTTATCGCTAAAATAATATGCACTTAGATGTAGGGCAAAAGCGGAGTTTATGCCAGGACATCTGAGATTTGATTTGAATGGGACCCAGGAAAATCACGAAAAACAAACAAACAAACAAAAATGCTCAGTATAGCAAACTATGTGCTTTGAAGCAGACCTCCTTGCTTTGAAACTATTCCAATGCTCACTGGCTGTGTGACCTTGGCCTTAACCTCTCTCTTAGTTTCTCACTTGCACCATCATTATAATAACAGTGCCTGCTATTATTAATTATTGATAATAGTATCTACTATTATAATAGGGTCTGTGGCAGAATTATAGGAGATAAAGCATGGGCAGGGCTTAGCGTGGTGTCTGGTCTGAGGAAGTTCATACTGAAGGTCAGATGCCCAAGGTGATGATCAGGATGTAAGGAGAAGGTACAACAGCTTGGGTACATACCAGATGTTTGATCCAGACTTCCTGCAGGTGAGTCCTTTCTAGGACATGTGAGTGAACTGCAAAAGACTCAAAGTGGTCATGCTGGGCCATGCAGATCCTATAAACTATGACGTAGGGTTGTTCTCATCATTTTGCAAAAGAGGGAACTGGAGCACAGCGAGACACAGACTGCTCGGCACCTACCTTCGGATTAATAGGCAGAGCTACGATTTGGATCTTAACGCCCACACATGCTCTTTCTAGTTTAAAACTCTTCCCCTGAAGGCAGAGCTTTCCCAAGTGGCTACAAATGAGAGGAAATCCCCAAAGGTCCAAACACCATGAGAAGTCACTGGAAAACCAAACCCATCTAAGGTGGACACAAAATATCCTTTCTCCTCTCTGTGATTATAAGGAAAAGCCCACAGCTTTGCAAGTAGCTTTTCAAAGGGTGTGGGGAAATAAATTCTACTTATATTAACGGGTTAGAGGAAAGCTGAGGGCCGGAAGCTACCGCCACGGGGCCAAAATGCCCGAGGTTAGCTAGCGAGATTTTGTAATGGGATCACGAGTAACTTGTTATATCACCTGCAGGAAATTACTTTCCATCTGACGCCAATTTCACAAACTCCACTTGCCCCCCAGACCCTTTGCTTCTAACACACACACAAGTTAATGATTATCTGATTGTTTTCTCCACCTTCACATGTGTAAGATCTTGTTTTCTTCACATTCACCACGTGGGCAATATCTTGTGAGCTCAATAAATACAGAGACAAAAGCTTTATTCGGGGCTCTTGTCTCCTCCTGACCTTTATTCTTTGTCGTATTGAATGCTGCGTTTGCTCTCTTGGTGAACAAGAAAACTCTGGACTCCTAGTCTGTGACAAAAGGGTACATGCTAGTGTGCTCGTTTGTCCATGCACAGTGGCAAGTGTGAGGAAGGGGGTATTGGCCGGGGCTCTCCTTGTGCTGGTCCCACTCCTCACGGCAGTGGGAATGCCCTTGGTCATGACAGGAATGCCCGCCCAATTCCTCTGCCTAGACACAAAGCATCTTCACTCAGGACTAATGGGCAAAAGCCAACAAGCCTCATGTCAAATTTGCTATGAGCCACATCCTGTGCTGAACCCTTCATATGCCTCATTGTATGTTAATTCTCTCACCTACTCTATGACATGGATGAAACATGCCCGTTTTACAGAAGGGAAAACTGAAGCTCTCCAAGGTCAGGTACATTACCAGTGTCATTCAAATGATGAGTAGGGAGATCCAAGATTCTACTTCAGGCCCATCAGACCCCAAACCTGCCCTCAATATCTTGTCTCACCCCAAGGAGTAACTCCTCAAGTGGTCACATCTTTGTAACAGTCAATGTTAGCTCCCAGGGAAGCCAAATGGTTCTAGATCCCTTTTATTAGGACAGTGCCTCTTCTCCCAGAAAAAGGTTGGTCCTTTAAACTGACGCCGCATTAACACTGAGAGAAATGTGTGTACCCAACTGTCTCGTTTGTAGACGGCAGCCACCCTGATTTGAAGGGAATCCAATACCAGTGATGACACCTAGTTCTTCGATGATTTCCGAAGCCTGGCTGGATAAAATAAATGTAAATTTCAGCATACCATCCTTTTCCACTACTGAGTGGGGGACTCCTTCACTCTGAGTAATAGAGCAAACACGGAATGGTGAGAGTACATGATACATCAGCTTTAACTTATGCAAGAAAGACAGCTTATTTTGCTCTTCCCACACTCCATGCACCTCCACCAGCTCAGGCATCAGCTTCAGAGCTGCCCTTTAAAAGGACAGAACAAGGAACAGAGATTCTAGGACCAAACAGGTAGGATCTTCTTCTCAGCTTTGCCTTTTCTCCTGCCGCATGCACATTTTTTTATTCCATATTTAGGGCACGTCCAGCACCATGCCAGTCAAACTAGACCTAAAGAAATGGGTCCCTGCCCTCAAGGAGCACAAGGTATAGTAAGACAGGCAGACAAATGGACCCACAGTTACGATACAGTATAGAGACTGCAGGAAGAAAGGTGTGGGCAAGATAATTTGCATATCACTCTGCTTCTCTCTGCCTCTGTTTCCTCGTGTGTCACATGGGAATGATAATAAAAATCTATTGCACAAAGCTGGTGTGAGACCTACCTGTGATGCAGAACGGAAGGCATTCATACCCAGTCCAGGAGCACACAGGTTGTAGTTTGGATCATACAGTTTCCAGGTTAAGTGAGAAACCTATTGAAGGTGAAGCAATCGAACTATAAAGGCGAGCTGAAGGCATGAGGGGCAGAGAGATATGTGGCGGGATTTTGTACCCGCCGTGCTCTGCAGTGCTTCTCAGGTCTCCCCCAGTCATCTACCAGTGGATGCAGAGAGAGGGGGTAGAGTGGAGGCAGGACTCAGGGCTGAGAACCTGCAGCCCTTGTTCGCACCATCAACTCTTTTCAGGTTAATGCATGGAGTCTCCACATAAAATTTCATTTGAAGAAAGGGGTCAACAACTTGAAAAAAAGAAAAAAAGCTAACAAACCACTCTATGTCAAACTTGCACAAAATCACAAAACTCCCTAGCTAATTTTTTTAAGATTATTTATTATTATTTTTTTGAGAGAGAGAGAGACAGAGACAGAGAGAGACAGAGTACAAGCGCGGGAGGGCCAGAGAGAGAGGAAGAGAGAGAGAGAATCCCAAGCAGGCTCCACACTGACAGCATAGACCCATATGTGGGGCTCAAACTCACAAACCGTGAGATTGTGACCTGAGCTGCAACCAAGAGTCTGATGCTTAACCACCTGGGCCACCCAGGTGCCCCAGAAGATCTCTGGTTAAAAGATGGGATTGCAATCCAGTTGGGAAACCCCTAGAATGGAGGTATGTTTGCTATGGTTGAAGAGTATAATCAAAAAATATTCTTCTAAACTCTCCACAAAGTTGGAAGATCAAGACAAGAATTTTATTACTGAATGAGCATTAAGTCTGAATGTAATGTGTTGCACAGGCAAGCCACTAAGATAAAACAGAAAGAAATCTCACCTTTCCATACAGGCAAGCAGATACAGCCCATTATATCCAAGTCAGAGGACTTGACAGCATCTCTTGTCACACAAAGCTCATCCTAAATTCACCTGGTAACTGGGGTGACCACCTGTGTCACCTAATTACCTTTACACAAAGGAAAAATAAACAGCGCACATCTGTATGACAGGAGGTGGGCTTGCAATTTGGAGCTGGTGCCCCCCGAGGTCAGGCCCCCACAGAAACTGGGCAATAAGACGTGACCTCCCTGATGTCAACATTTCAAAGGAGTGCTTCCGAGGTCCCTGAGAAAGACCATCCTCGGTCATAATACCGCCAAGAGGACTTTTAAAAGATTTACCTGTCAAAGGTCAGAGAAAGAATTTGAGTTACAGCTTTTCGCAACATTACAAGTTTTCTAAAATAAATGCTCTAAGAAAATAGAAGGGAAACATAACTTCTTTATTCTTAACCTGGAGAATTCAGCCTCTTATACCTGTCTTAAGCTCTCTGGTTTTTGTTTTTGTTTTTTTTAGGATGGGAGGGTTAAGCATCAAAAATACATCCATATTCCCTCCTCTCCAGCTGGACAACAGGCTGGAGAGAAAGGCGGACAACATACTGGAAGACTTGACTGTTTGAATAGAGAAGGAAATTTCCATGATTCAAAATCCCCAGCTACACAAAATTCAACTACTTGTGAGACATGTTTTCAAATACGATTCCTACAAAATATTGGCTTACATTTGATTGGCTTCTGTCAATGGAGCCAAAGGGGATACACTTCCACGACCGACATGGGGAAAGGTAGACCTTCACACCGCTTTGAAAACCTGCCCCATCATCCAGCATACCTCTGGAATAGAACCCCTCAGAATCCTCAGTGCCTGGTTCCTCCTGGTTCCGGCTCTGTGAAAGCAGGAAACTTGTCTGTCTTCTTCTTTGTGGTAGTTTCAAGTGTCTAGAAAAGTGGCTGGTGTGTAGTGGGTCTTCGGTGCATATTTGCTAAATTAATGAATGAAAGACTGAATACTTGATGAATCCTAATCTCTGATACCAAGCCGCAGGCTAATTCTCCCATGCCTGAGATGTTTGCAGCAGTCATTCAGCAAACATTTAAAAAACAAACTCTGCCGTCCAGCCTCTGCCCAGCCTTCCCTTGGAGACCAGACACAGACACTCCAGGCACCTAGCAGCTCCCTCATCACCGTCCTCATTATTATTTTACCTGGAGCTCAAAGCAAGTCCCACCCACTCCTCCTTTCTTCCTTCTCTGAATCCAGTGCGCTGATTGTTTTCCCTCACCATCCCCCTGAGAAAAGACAAGGCCACTGTCTGAACCAGGAGAGCTGGTAGATGAGAGGAGAGAAATAAAATCCATTTTTACGCCCATCCTGTGGTTTGCCTGCAGGGTTGCTGCTCCCTCTCCCGTCTCTCGGTGATGTCCAGCCCAAACATCTATGTTCTCTAAAACAGAAATAAGTTGTCCCTCAAGATCAATATAGAAATAACTGACATTTCCTTCAGACATTAAATTTTCATTTCAGTGAGGAAAAGACAGGGAACGGAGAGGAGTGGAGAGTTCTCTGAACAAAAACGACTTTCAGCCACATATTAAATGGCAAGCGTTCTAACATGAATCGAATGCCTAAGGAGCTACAGAATCAGGATCTGACTCCTGGGAGAAATCCCCCAGGAAAGCTTGACATTGAGGAAGGATCGTGGTTACTCATTTCTTTCTCATGTGTAATGCAGAGGGAACATTCCCAATAAGGACAATTATCAGCATTTGTGGTGCATTTTCTACACATCAGGTATAACCTAAGCCATCTGCTTAGGTTGTTCAATTCTCATGAAAGTCTACATGGCCTCACTCTTCCTGAGATTGTTCTTTTACAGGTGAGGAAATAATGACTCAGAGAGGTGAACTCACTTGCTAAAGATCACACAGCTGGTTAAGTGGCAAAGGCAGTATTTGAACCCAGATCTGTTGACTTCAGGACTCCCGGTCCACTATACTGCATGGGACAGAAAGAAGATGCAGAAAGAGAAGACTGGGAGGGAAGAAGGTAAATTTGGCCCTTTGTTCCCACCTAGGGCTCCAGGATTCTAAGATGCTGTGGTAGGATCTCATACCTGGAGGTTTCCAAAGGCATGCAGTTTACCTACTGCTGGAGCTTTTTTTTTTTTTTTTTTTTTTTTTTTTTTTTTTTTTTTTTTTTTTTCTTTTTTCTAAGTCAAATCACTAGGTAACTGAATTTGCTTGCCTACATATCATAATTGGGCTAGGTACAGAACAGCTCTGACCTACTTTAAAATCAATTTCAATGTACCCCATGGATTCTTCCCAGCTATTTTACAAACACCACTCTGTTTTTGTTAAATAAATTTAATTGCTCCTGGGGTGTTAACAGATGACACTGCCTCCCAAGAAGAGTTTGCCAAGATCAGAGCTTCTGTGCAACACTGTCTTGCAAGAAAATCCCTAAGCCCTGCTTTGTGACAGCCTCACAACTGGCCAACTGTGAGTTTTAAACCTCTAATATAATGTGTTATCAAAAAAACTCCTGTGACAGTACTTTTATTAATGAGATTTAAGATTCCTCACCCCTCTCAACCCTTTACCCGAGCCCCAAAATTTTGTTTTGAGATGGAGATCTGGTAAGGGCTTCAAAGATGGTTTCTGTTTTTAAATATCCCCCTTGGAATTAATTGGGGGCAGGAGAAGCAGAATCAGTCATCAGAGAACACTAAGATCTGGGGAAGACAGATTCATTCAATCAATCCCATATTCAGTCCCTGGAAGGCATTCAGTGCTTGCTGTGAATGAGGCCGTGTTCTAGACTCTGTGGATGCACTGAAGAACTAATGACCAGAACCAACCAGACTCATAGAGCTTCCAGCCTCATTGGGGAGAAATCTATAAAAAACAATCTCACCAAAAACATACAATTTTTTCTAATTGTCACAATTATCACAATGCCATAATGAAATAGTAAATGTAAGGAGAAGGTGGGTAGAAAATTAAAGGAGATGACCATTGAGCTTAGATCTGAAGGAGGAAAAAATGTTAAGCAGGAGAAGAGGGGAGATAGGAAATCATCAGATGCAGGCACTACTACAGAGAACAGATTGGAGGGGACAGTAGTGATGCTAGATGCCAGTCGATCTCCAAAAGAACTCTAGAACAGTTCTATTTCAACTCCCATTGGCATCATAGACTATTTGTTACACTAACCTTAAAGATTATCTCATCCAATCTGTCATCCACTGTAAGCATCTCAAACTCTATTCATACAATGATTTAGAAAATATGTCGAAGATTTCTAGGCTCTGGAGATAGGGTGAGTAACAAAAAAAGCTCCAGTCTGCCTATAATGTATGTTCCAGTGAGAAGAATGAAATGATACCCAAAGAGACAAATGGGGAACCGGTCAAAGTTTGGAAAGACTATGAAGAAATAAAAGTACAGAGTGGAGGGTAGACAGCTTTCTGGGCAGGGCTGTTTAAGTACGCAGTCTAGAAAATCCTCATCAGAAAGAAGGTGACATCCAAGGAAGACACTTGAAGAAGATAAGAGAGTGAGGCATGCAGGTATCAGGACAAAGGGCAGTCGAGACAGACCAAAGCACAAAACTAAAGGCCTCGAGGTAGGTGTGTGTGGGTGTGTTCTAGGAGCAGTGAGGAGGCCTCCATGGTTGGAGCCCAGGGAACGTGAGCAGGAGAGTAGTAGGAAATGAGGGCAAGTGGTGACAGAAGACCAGTTCCTCTAGGGCCTTGTAAGTCCTTTCACAAGAGGAAAGGCTGTTGCAATAAACAAGGCAAACACATTACGATAACGTGGACCCAGTAACAGTGGTAGAGAGAGTGAGAAGTAATTGTATTCCAGACATGTAGAGATACTAGAGCTAACGACACTTGCTGATGGACTCAACATGGAGTATGACAGAAAGAAGAGACACCAAGATGACTCCAAGGTTTATGGCCTGAGCAATTGGAACAGCTGGGCTACCAATGACTGAAATGGGAAAAACTGGGGTAGAAGCACATTTAGGGGAGAAGAATATAAAGAGAACAGGTGTGCACACGTTAAGTACAAGATGCTCATACTAGAGTTAATTGAGATATGAGGCAGCCCATTAGTATTACAGGAGAAACTTCATGGAAGAGACGTAGGCTGCAGTCCCACAGTTGGGAGTATAGGATGAGATGACCTTCAGAGACAGTATAAAGAAGTCAGAGGACTAGGCTCCAAAGAACTGTTATCCAGGCAATCCAGTCCACTCTTTATACATTCATTCCACAGATATTGAACACCTTCCAAAGGCCAGAAAAAGGAGATCAAGAAGTGGAGACTAGGGGCGCCTGAATGGCTCAGTCGGTTAAGTGTCTAACTTCGCTCAGGTCATGATCTCACAGTCTGTGAGTTTGAGCCCTGCATCAGGCTCTGTGCTGACACCCTGGAGCCTGCTTTGGATTCTGTGTCTCCCTCTCTCTCTGCCCCTCCCCTGCTCACGCTCTCTCTCTCTCTTTCAAAAACAAACAAAAAAAAAATCAAAAAAGATTTTTTTTAATTAAAAAAATCATTAAGTGGAGATTTTTTTCCCCAGGTTTATAATCTAAACTGACTTTGTGACTTCCATTGACAAATAGAACAGGATGCAAGTGATAATGTGCTAGTCTTAAGCATAGGACCAAAGAGGCCTTACATGCTTCCACTCTCTCTTTTGGGATCCTGCCACCATTTGTGCACCATATATGCAAGCCTGGGTGGGCCCACTGGGGCACAACAGACTATGTTGATGGGGAGCCAAAGTATAACACTCAAGAGCCAGCCAACCTGCAGACACATGAATAAAGCCAACCTAAACCAGCCAGCCTCCAGCTACCTCAGCAGCTGTTCATTGATGTTTAAGAGACCCCAGCATGCATTAGCAGAGTCCAGCCCACAAGAGCAGAACCACATAGCTGGCCCATTGTCTTATGAGAAATAACATATGGCAGCTGCTAAGTTTAGAGGTGGTTTTCCACGTAACAGTAGTTAACTAATACAATCTTTGTCTTCCCAACTCTACATTTGCAAATCCTACCCATCCTATTTTGTAAGTATCACCTTCTGTGAAACTTTGTCCAATAGCTACAGCAAGAAATCAGCTCTCACTCCTCTGAGATCCCATGGCATTTGATTTGTACCTTTCTATGCTTGTCAGAATAGGCTGGGCTGTGCAGCTGTAACAAATTCCAGGGGCTTAGTATAACCAAGATTTATTTCTTGTTCCCAATACATAGCCAATTGGAGTTACTGGGGAGTTCTGCTTCCCACGTTCACCCAGGGATCCTCACCGATGCAAGGAGCACCATCTTGTGACACTTTCATCTCAGACCGAGGCTTCAGAGAGCGCCTGGAGACTTCAGACTTGTTCTTCCCCCTACCTGCCCATTGCCCAATGTCCAGGTCTGATGACGCAGCCATATCTAAATGCAAGAGAGCTGGGAATGCAAGGGAGCACGCAGATCCCTCTTCATGTCTCTGCTCTCCTTTCTCATGGCATCATTCCCTCAAATCTTTGATTTACATGGCTTTCTTGCTTCTACAAAATGTCGTATACTGAGGTCTGGCTGCATAGGCGTGCATGCTAGGCAGTCACACGGGGTGCCATTCTTAGAACCCCACACTCAGCTAAACAGTTTGATGTCATCATCTTAAAGTCTTAATAATTTTTGAACTAGGGATCTGTCATTTTCATTCTGCTCTGGGGCTCACAGATTATGCAGCTGCTCTTATCCATATGTAATCCAGTAGTTCCCAGTCCAGGGTGCTCAATGGAATCACTAGGGTGATGTTCAAAAATACAGCTACACTAGCCCCACCTGAGAACAATTAAATCAGACTCTAGGTCGGAGCCCAGGAAAAGGTTTTTGGTTTTTTTTGTTTTTTGTTTTTAAGTATCTTCAAGAGGGTCTCATGTGCACCTGATGTTGAACATCACTTCCCTAATGTCATGGCCCAGATAAGCCTCTTTTGGTACCTTCTCAGAATAAAATACAGTAAGAAATAAGTGTCAGGCAAAAAGCAATCAGCCAATGGTCTCCTGTAGTTTCAAAAGTGTCAACGCCTTTAATATAGTCTGAAAAATGATTCCAGATTAAATGAGAATGAATAGACAGCTAAGTGCAAGACAGGATTCCGAACGAGGTTGCTTTGCAAAAGACCAGCGATACCATATCCGTCTAACAGAGACTTTAACACAAATATGTAAAGGCAGACGTACAAGGATTTCCACAGTGGCATTCTTTTTGGTAGTGAAAAATAAGAGTACAGTCTTAATGTCCACCAACGGGATGGCGTTAAATGATAAAAATTGTGCTGTGTAAAATAGAGGGTAGTCCATATGTGATGACCTAGAAAATATCTCTGACATAATATTCTCTGAAAAATATAATTTCAAACTAATATGTACCTCATAGTTGTATTTTGCATATATGTGTGTAATGTGTGGATGTGCATATAGGCATTTTGTAATACTAACAAATTTATTTCTGAGGGGAAAAGATTTCACTTAATTGGTATATATATTTATGTTTTTAAGTAGACTGTTCACAATTTTGACTTTTTTTCCAGCATTTTTCAAGTAACAAATTTATATGCAAGACTGACAACTGACCTTCCTTTTGGCTGCTCTCATCAAGCCAGTTGATCATTCTTTGTAACCACCCTTGAAGAAATCCATGAGAGCTTTTAATTTTAAGGAACTGCCCATATAAGTCTTCTGAGTCAAGCAGCATAAAACATAAGTGAAAAACCTGCCTTGGAAAATGGGCTCGAGTTGTTTCAGAAAAACGAGAATAAAAGGAATAAAGTATCCACAAGGAACTTCCATTTCAGTGAAGAATCAATGTTCTTAATTTCAAGAAATTCAAAGCTGGTGGTGCACTAATTATATGCATTGAATTTCTCCAAATGCAGATCTATTACATGTTTGTGTCTATCTCTTTGGGCATAAAATAGAGAGATGGGGGAGGCTGCTATAAGCTGTTTTCCTCCCTCCTTCCACAAACAATAATTTGGATGTGATAAGGATTTGCAAAACAAACAACAAGCTGCATAGGGCTTTGTGTTTCCAAGCCACAAGCATGAAAATCCATTTAAACCACTATCTCTCTGTCTGTCGAGATAAACAGGTTCTAAGTACCCTATATAAATCTCCAAACCATGGAAGAAAATAACCCCAAACTTTTTTCTTTATCTGGCCCCAATTAAAGTTCAATGCAGGGGATTTATAATCCCCATCTAAACAGGGCATCTGTGATTTGTGGCCTAACATAAATAACCAGCTTTAATGCTGTAAAAGGACGGTAAGGGTCAATTCCATATATTTATGCAGAAAGGAAAATGATACCAACATTCATCAATACTCCACCAAGACTTCTCTTACTAAAGATATCTACACAGTAGATACTTGCATTTTTCCTCTCCAGCATCCATTCATTCTGTCTATATTGCCTGTATTTCCTCAGAGAGAATTACTTCCAGCCCATGGGTGTAGTATTGGGGAAACAATTCCAGGAGCCCATTTTCAATGAAAGAAGAAAAACCTCGATCCTCAGTATCCCTGCCCCAGCAAGCCAGGGGGGCAAGCACTTGACCTAAGTTCTGGCAATGCAGTGCAATCTCTGCAGGTTCTCAGACCACCAACTTAGCTCCAAATTCACTTGTTTACCCTGCTTTGTACTACTGGACCTCAGACTCTGTAGACCCCACTTCCCCATTGGTCAGGTGGCTTCCTGACTGATTCTGCCAACAAGGAAACTGAACAGCAGGAGGAAGGGAAAAGCCACATGCTCTTCTTCATACACATGCTCTCCCTTCAGCATCCTGGCCATACATACCAATATCACCTGGTTCCTCTCCAGCTTCTCTCCACAGTCCTAGAAGCACCTCCTCTCACTCCCTCAGAGGTACCAGCCAGGCAGCTCCTAACCTTCTGGGGTTGCATCCAGCCCTATGAGGATCTTTCACTAACTCTAGAGAGAGAGGTGGCAGCTGGCTAAGGTCCTCCCCTCAAAGGCCTGGACCTCTGCTCCTCCGTGCTTCTTTTCCAAGCTTCCAGTCTGATGACACCAACTTTTTCTCATTCTCTAGTCATAGGCAGATCAGCTTCTTCCTGGAGGTACTGTGTTGTGTTCGTTTTCACTACTGTATATCCTCCAGCTTCCCTACATTAAAGCCTCTCTTAAAATAACTAGCATGGGGGTGCCTGGATGGCTCAAACAGTTAAGCATCCACCTCTGGATTTCAGCTCAGATCATGCTCTCACAGTTTTGTGAGTTCGAGCCCCACATCGGGCTCTGCATGGACCCTGCAGAGCCTGCTTGGGATTCTGCCCCTCCCCTGTTCATGCTCTATTTCTCTCAAAAATAAACAAATAAACTTTTTTTTGATATTTTTAAATTTTTTTAATGTTTATTTATTTTTCAGAGAGAGAGAGAGAGAGAGAGAGAGAGAGAAACAGAGCGTTATCAAGGAGGGGCAGAGAGAGGGAGACGCAGAATCGAAAGCAGCCTCCAGGCTCTGAACTGTCAGCACAGAGCCGGACATGGGGCTCGAACTCACAAGATGTGAGATCATGACCTGAGCCAAAGTCGGAGGCTTAACTGACTGAGCCACCCAAGAACCCCAAAATTAATAAATAATCTTTAAAAATTATTAAAAAAAATAAAATAACTAACATGGATTTGTTTTCCTTACTAGACTGGGACTGCCCTAGACACTCTCACCAGGTTGCCGACCCCTGTGTAAGTGACTGAGGAGAGAGATAGGTTGGAGGTTTTCTTTTCTTTTTTTTTTTTTTTTTGAAACCATGTTCTTTTTTTTTTTAATATGAAATTTGTCAAATTGGTTTCCATACAACACCCAGTCCTCACCCCAACAGGTGCCCTCCTCAATGCCCATCACTCACTTTCCCCTCCCTCCCACCCTCCATCAACCCTCAGTTTGTTCTGTTTTTAAGAGTCTCTTATGTTTTGGCTCCGTCCCTCTTTAACTTTTTTTTCCCCTTCCCCTCCCCCACGGTTTTCTGTTAAGTTTCTCAGGATCCACCTAAGAGTGAAAACATATGGAGGTTTTCGTTACAAAGTGGATGCAGCCACAGGTTGGTCTTGACTCAGCTTTTCAAGTGACAGAACTATTGCCTGCTTCCCTTTTGCAAGCTCTCCCCCTACTCTTTGTTTCCCCTCATCCTCAGGTCTGAACCTCCAACCTCTGTTGGATTCTGTAGGCCCCCGGTAAACCTTCTGAAAGATTCCTTTCACTTAGTTTGGCTAAAATTAGTTTTTGTTGCTTGTGAGTAAGAAAACAAATGATACTGACATCCTAAGCAGGGAGGTTTGAGCAAACGTCTTCCATCAATCCATCCTTGAGTCCATAAGGACTTAATGAGCAGTGCACTTGGAACAAACAAAATCAACTCCAGGTATCCTAAGCACTTTCTCTTCAACCTTGAAAAAACCCAGAAAACTGTATCATTAGTTTCTGATATCTTCTTAATAACCACACACACACACACAAACACACACACACACACACACACACTCATTTGCTCATAGATCACTGAGCTCATCTCCTGCACTTAACAGGCCAGAGAGAAGAAGAGACGGAGACAAGGCCATACAGCAGGAGTCACAGCCATGCCCCAGGCTCCAAGTACACAGCCTTCCTTGCATCCACTTTCTACCCACTTATCTGTATCTTAGGGAAATCTTCCTGAGAATTAAAAGAATATGAATAAATGCGGTGAACTGAGTAGTGTATAGAGGATTTACAACCCTAGTCATTACCAAATTGTTTTTTTTAACTTTACTTTTTATTTTTTAAAATTTACATCCAAATTAGTTGGTATATAGTGAAGCAATGATTTCAGTAGATTCCTTAATGCCACTTACCCATTTAGCCCACCCCCCCTCCCATAACCGCTCCAGCAACCCTCAGTTTGTTTTCCATATTTATGAGTCTCTTTTGTTCTGTCTCCCTCCCTGTTTTTATATTATTTTTGTTTCCCTTCCCTTATGTTCATCTGTTTTGTCTCTTAAAGTCCTCATATGAGTGAAGGCATAGGATTTTTGTTTCTCTGACTAATTTCACTTAGCTTAATACCCTCCAGTTCCATCCACATAGTTGCAAATGGCAAGATTTCATTCTTTTTGATTGCCAAGTAATACTCCATTGTGTATATATATATATATATATATATATACACATATATATATACATATATCTATACATATACATGTATATATATGTATATATATATATGTATATATATATGTATATACATATATATATACAGATATATGTGTATATATATATACGTATATATATACGTATATATATACGTATATATATACATATATACATATACATATACGTATATATACGTATATATATATGTATATATGTATATATATATATACCACAACTTCTTTATCCATTCATCCATCAATGGACATTTGGGCTCTTTCCATTCTTTGACTATTGATAGTGCTGCTATAAACATGGGGGTACATGTGTCCCTTCGAAACAGCACACCTGTATCCCTTGGATAAATGCCTAGTAGTGCAATTCCTGGGTCATAGGGTAGCTCTATTTTTAGTTTTTTGAGAAACCTCCATACTGTTTTCCAGAGTGGCAGCACCAGCTTGCATCGCCACCAACAATGCAAAAGAGATCCTCTTTCTCTACATCCTCGCCAACATCTGTTGTTGCCTGAGTTGTTAATGTTAGCCATTCTGACAGGTATCAGGCGATATCTCATTGTGGTTTTGATTTCTATTTCCCTGATGATGAGTCATGTTGAGCATTTTCTCATGTGTCGGTTGGCCATCTGGATGTCTTCTTTGGAGAAGTGTCTATTCATGTCTTCTGCCCATTTCTTCACTGGATTATTGGTTTTTTGGGTGTTGAGTTTGATAAGTTCTTTGTAGATTTTGGATACTAACCCTTTATCTGATATGTTGTTTGCAAATATCTTCTCCCATTCTGTCGGTTGCCTTCTAGTTTTGCTGATTGTTTCCTTTGCTGTGCAGAAGCTTTTTATTTTGATGAAGTCCCAGTAGTTCATTTTTGCTTTTGTTTCCCTTGCCTCTGGAGACATGTTGAGTAAGAAGTTGCTGCGGCCAAGATCAAAGAGGTTTTTGCCTGCTTTCTCCTTGAGGATGTTGATGGCTCCCTATCTTACATTTAGTTCTTTCATCCACTTTGAGTTTATTTTTGTGTATTGTGTAAGAAAGTTGGACAGGTTCATTCTTGTGCATGTCACTGTCCAGTTTTCCCAGCACCACTTGAAGCAGAGACTGTCTTTATTCCATTGGTTACTCTTTCCTGCTTTGTCAAAGTTTAGTTGCCCATATGTTTGTGGGTCTGTTTCTGGGTTCTCAATTCTATTCCATTGATCTGAGTGTCTGTTCTTGTGCCAGTACCTTACTGTCTTGATAATAACAGCTTTGTAGTATAGCTTGAAGTCTGGGGTTGTGATGCCTCCTACTTTGGTTTTCTTTTTCAAGATTGCTTTGGCTATTTGGAGTCTTTTCTGGTTCCATACAAATTTTAGGATTATTTGCTCTAGCTCTGTGTAGAATGCTGGTGTTACTTTGATAGGGATCATGTTGAATATGTAGATTGCTTTGGGTGGTATCGACATTTTAACAATATTTGTTCTTCCTATCCAGGAGAATGGAATATTTTTCCTTTTTTTTGTGTCTTCTTCAATTTCTTTCATCAGCTTTCTATAGTTTTCAGTGTATAGACTTTTCACCTCTTTGGTTAGATTTATTCCTAGGTATTTTATGGTTTTTGGTGCAACTGTAAATGGGATCAAGTCCTCGATTTCTCTTTCTGTCACTTCAATGTTGGTATAGGAATGCAGCCGATTTCTGTGCAATGATTTTATATCCTGCAACTTTGCTGAATTCATGAATCAGTTCTAGCAGTTTTTTCATGGAATCTTTTGGGTTTTCCATATAGAGTATCAGATCATCTGCGAAGAGTGAAAGTTTGACCTCCTCCTGACCGATTTGTATGCCTTTTATTTCTTTGTATTGTCTGATTGCAGAGGCTAAGACTTCCAATACTATGTTGAATAACAGTAGTGAGAGTGGACATCCCTATCTTGTTCCTGCCCTTAGGGGGAAAGCTCTCAGTTTTTCCCCATTGAGGATGATATTAGCGGTGGGTCATTTGTATATGGCTTTTATCATCTCTAGGTATGCTCCTTCTATCCCTACTTTCTTTAGGGTTTTTATCAAGAAAGGATGTTGTATTTTGTCAAATGCTTTCTCTGCATCTATTGAGAGGGTATTATGGTTCTTGTTCTTTATTTTATTGATGTGATGAATCACGTTAATTTTTTAGCAGATAGTGAACCAGCCCTGCATCCCAGGTATAAATCCCACTTGGTCCTGGTGAATAATTTTTTTAGTGTATTGTTGGATCCAGTTGGCTAATATCTTGTTGAGGATTTTTGCATCCATGTTCATCAGGGAAATTGGTCTATAGTTTTCCTTTTTAGTGGGGTGTCTGGTTTTGGAATGAGGGTAATGCTGGCTTCATAGGAAGAGTTTGGAAGTTTTCCTTCCATTTCTGTTTTTTGGAACAGTTTCAAGAGACTAGGTGTTAACTCTTCCTTAAATGTTTGGTAGAATTCCCCTGGAAAGCCATCTGGCCCTGGACTCTTGTTTTTTGGGCAGATTTTTGATTACTAATTCGATTTCCTTACAGGCTATGGGTCTGGTCCAATTTTCTATTTCTTCCTGTTTCAGTTTTGGTAGTGTATATGTTTCTAGGAATTTGTCCATTTCTTCCAGATCACCCATTTTGTTGGCATATAATTGCTCATAATATTCTCTTATTATTGTTTTTATTTCTGTTGTGTTGGTTGTGATTTCTCCTCTTACTTTCTTGATTTTACTTATTTGGGTCCTTTCCTTTTTCTTCTTGATCAAACTGGCTAGAGGTTTATCAATTTTGTTAATTCTTTCAAAGAACCAGCTTCTGGTTTCATTGATCTGTTCTACTGGGTTTTTTTTTTGTTTTGATAGCATTAATTTCTGCTCTAATGTTTATTATTTCCTGTCTTCTGCTGGTTTTTGGTTTGTTTTTACTGTTCTTTTTTCAGCTCCTTAAGGCATAAGATTAGGTTGTGTATCTGAGATCTTTCTTCCTTCTTTAGGAAGGCCTGGATTGCTATATACCTTCCTCTTACGAACACCTTTGCTGTGTCCCAGAGGTTTTGGGCTGTGGTGCTATCATTTTCATTGACTTCCATATACTTTTTAATTTCTTCTTTAACTGCTTGGTTAGCCCATTCATTCTTTAGTAAAATGTTCTTCAGTCTCCAAGTATTTGTTACCTTTCCAAATTTTTTCTTGTGGTTGATTTCGAGTTTCATAGCATTGTGGTCTGAAAATATGCACAGTATGATCTCATTCATTTTGTGCTTACTTAGGGCTGATTTGTGTCCCAGTATATGGTCTATTCTGGAGAATGTTCCATGTGCACTGGAGAAGAATGTATACTCTGCTGCTTTAGGATGAAATGTTCTGAATATATCTGTTAAGTCCACCTGATCAAGTGTGTCATTCAAAGCCATTGTTTCCTTGTTGATTTTTTGATTACATTATCTGTCCATTGCTGTGAGGGGGGTGTTGAAGTCTCCCACTATCATGGTATTACTATCGATGAGTTTCTTTATGTTTGTGATTAATTGATTTATATATGTGGGTGCTGCCACATTTGGCACATAAATGTTTACAATTGTTAGGTCTTCTTGGTCTATAGACCCCTTGGTTATGATATAATGCCCTTCTGCATTTCTTGATACAGTCTTTATTTTAAAGTCTAGATTGTCTGATAGAAGTGTGCTACTCCAGCTTTCTTTTTGACCATTCTCATGATAGATGGTTCTCCATCCCCTTATTTTCAATCTGTAGGGGTCTTTAGGTCTAAAGTGGGTCTCTTGTAAACAGCATATCAATGGGTCTTGTTTTCTTATCCATTCTGTTACCCTATGTCTTTTGACTGGAGCATTGAGTCCATTGACGTTTAGGTGAGTACTGAAAGATATGAATTTATTGCCATTATGATGCTTGTAGAGTTGGAGTTTCTGATGGTGTTCTCTGGTCCTTTCTAATCTTTTGTTGCTTTTGGTATATATACATATTTTTTTTTTTTCATCTTTTGTCCCCTCAGAGAGTCCCCCTTCATATTTCTTGCAGGACTGTGTTTAGTGGTCACAAACTCCTTTAATTTTTGTTTGTCTGGGAAACTTTTTACCTCTCCTATTTTGAATGACAGTCTTGCTGGATAAAGAATTCTTGGCTGCCTATATTTCTGATTCAGCACACTGAATATATCCCGCCACTCCTTCCTGGCCTGACAGGTTTCTGTAGATAGGTCTGCTACAAACCTGATCTGTCTTCCCTTGTAGTTTAGGGACTTTTTTTCCCCTTGCTGCTTTCATGATTCTCTCCTTGCCTGAGTATTTTGTGAATTTGACTATGATATGCCTTGTTGATTATCGGGTTTTGTTGAATCTAATGGGAGTCCTCTGTGCTTCCTAGATTTTGATGTCTGTGTCTTTCCCCAGGTTAAGAAAGTTCTCTGCTATGATTTGCTCACATAACCCTTCTACCCTTATTTCTCTCTCTTCCTCCTCTGGGACCCCTATGATTCTGATGTTGTTCCTTTTTAATGAGTCACTGAATTCTCTAATTCTTAAATAGTGCTCTTTTGCCTTAATCTCCCTTTTTTTTCTCTGCTTCGTTATTCTCTATAAGTTTGTCCTCTATATCGCTGATTCTCTGTTCTGCCTCGTCCATCCTTGCCGCCGCTGCATCCATCCGTGATTGCAGCTCAGTTATAGTAGTTTTCATTTCATTCTGGCTCTTTTTTATGTCTTTTATCTCTGCAGAAGGGGATTCTAATCTATTTTTGACTCCAGCTAGTATTCTTATTATCGTGATTCTAAATTCTGGTTCAGACATCTTGCTTGTGCCTGTGTTGGTTAAATCCCTGGCTGTCGTTTCTTTGCACTCTTTCTTTTGAGGTGAATTCCTTCGTTTTGTCATTTTGAAGGGAGAAAAGGAATTAATGAGGTAGAAAAATTGAAATTAAAAAAATTAAAAAGAAAAAAATATTAAAATAATTATTAAAAATACACCCACACAAAAATCGGATAGATAATGCTAGATCCCAGGTGTGTTTTGGTTTGGGTGTAGACAGTGGTTTGACAGATTAGAGAAACAAACAAAAAAAAAGGAGGAGGGGAGGGGAAAATAAGGAAATCGTTTGAGAATTTGAAATAATGAATACACTAAAGTAGACTAAAATACACAAAAGTAGAGAATATAGTAGAAAAAATTTTAGAAAAATATTTTTAATAAAAATAAATATGAATTTTTTGTTTTCTGTATTTAAGAAAAAAGAAACAAAAAAGAAAAAAGAGAAAAAAGAAAAATGGAAAAGACAAAAAAAAAAGAAATCCTTTGAAAATTTGAAAAAGTGAATACACTGTAGTAGACTGAAAATGATGGGAGTAAGATAGAATTTGAAAAAATTTACATAAAAGCAAAAATATAGTAATAAAAATTAAATAAAAATATTTTTAAAGAAATTGAAAGTAAAAATGAAGTTTTTCTCTTTTTGCATTCAAGAAAAAGAAAAGAAATGAAAAAGAGAAAAAAAGAAAAGAAAAAAAGGAAATTGAAAATTTGAAAAGGTGAGTACACTGAAGTAGACTAAAATAAAATGATGGAAGTAAAGTAGAATTTGAAAACATTTACACAAAAGTAAAAAATATAGTAATAAAAATTAAAGACAGATATTTTTAATAAAAATTGAAAATAAAAATGAGTTTTTTCTCTTTCTGTATTCAAGAAAAAGAAAAGAATTGTAAAAGAGAAAAAGGAGAAAGAGAGAAAAAAAAAATTGAATGGATGAACCTGCTAACAGATTGAAGTAGGACTGAAATTGCTTTGTTTTCCCTAGAGGTCTGTCCATGTAGCTCTTTATAGTCCATAGATTAAGCCAGCGGTGAGGTTTTTGTTCTCAAAGAGCGAAGTTGGCCCAGTGGGCAGGGCTCAGTGTAACAGCTCCACTCTCCCCTAGATGGCGCTGCTAGCCTACTGGGGTGGATTCTTGCGGTGCTTGTCGGTGCGCATGGGCATGCGCATGTGCGGGAGCGTTGAAAAAATGATGCCACCCAGCCACCCACTCTATTCTCCTAGATCAGCAGTCGCGCGCCGGTCCTCCGTCTTCAGCTCTTGTCCACTCCCCGCTTTTCCACTCTCCGTGACCAGGCCCCAGGCAGTACCTCTCTCCCAAGGTCTGTCTCAGATGCGGCTATTTTCCCTGGCCCCTTACTTCCAAAGGACTGTGGCTTTGATCCGCTCCGCCCCTCTGCGGGAGGGCCTCACCGAGCGATGGCCAAATGAGCAATGGCTGAATGTCGGCTGCACTCAGGAACGCCCGCTGGACCCTGCTGTTGCCCCGAGACTGTGGCCATGCGCCAGCCCATCCCAGAAAATGTTCACGAGACAGTGTAGCAGTAGTGTCTCTGGGATTATGGAAAATCACAACACACGTCTGGCACCGGGCTTCACCCTCAACAAGCTTGCCCCAGCACCAGCGAATGTGGCTGCCTTCCGGGGTCTGCTGGGACCAGGTGGCTTCAACAGTCTCTACCAAACGTCCTTCCAGCAGTGGAACCGCTTTTCCCTGTGTGGCCTGAGAACCTCCCGGACCCCACTGTGTTCCTGGGGATACACCTTTCCCAGCAGAGCACCGCCAGGTATCGAGCTGCGGAGTTGCAGCCTTTGCGCTCCCTTGTTTACAGTCTTAATGGAATTTAAACCCTCTCCTTTCTCCCTTTTTAGTTTAGTCCCTGCGGCTGTTTCCAATTTTCCACTTTCTCTCCAGCTGCTTTTGGGGAGGGGTGCTTTTCCCATATGCTCCCCCCCACTCCTCCCCAGTCTCCATCCTCTCTCCACCCGCAAAAGCGGTTCCCTACATTTCGGGGCTTCTTGCTCCCCAAGTTCAGCTATTTGTGTCGCGTACTTGCTGAATTCTGTGGTTCGGGTTGTGCAGATTGTTGTGTTAATCTCCCAATTGGTTTTCTAGGTGTGTAGGATGGTTTAGTGTTGGTCTGGCTGTATTTCATGGACGCGAGACACACAAAAAGCTTCCATGCTCCCAAAATAGTTTTTTAATCTAAGAGACTCCTATACCTAAATGTGACAGCTACCGGGAAGGAAAGCAGTGGATCTTTTTCTGAAATAGCTGACAGGAGCATGCCATGAGGATAGGAGTCTTGGGTTCAATTCCTGATTCTTCCCTTTATTTTTATTAGTTGACTTTGAACCTGTTATATTACCACAAAGAGCCACATTTTATTTTCCATAAAATGAAGATTATAAAACAAATGCCTATTCTACTTCACAGTTATTTTAACCAGCAGATGCATTCATCCAGCAAATACGTGGACTGTATGATTTTAGGAGGTGGGAACATGGCAGCAAGCAAAACAAAATCCACATCCTCTGAGAACTTACATCTTAGCAGAGGGAGGTGGTCAGTACACAAATAAACTTGCAATGAAATATTTCAGAGTGCAGTAAGTGCTATGGGAAAATAAAATCAGGTAATCTGATAATGAGTGGCCAGTCTTTTTGAGAAGATGACCCTTGAGCTGATTCATGAGGTGGATAAAAAAGAAAAGATCTAGAAGGAGAACATTCTAGATGGTGGGAAGATGACTTCAGAGGTCTCCAAACAGGAACAAGTTTGGGGTCTTGAGGGAGAGGAAAGAGTGCTGGTGCAGCTGGCCCTGAGTGAGTAACAGGGAGAGTGGAATTGAGTTGAACCTACAAAAATAAAAGTCTTCACAACTTGTCATCTAGCAGGATATACTTTATACACTGTACAAAACCAATCATTCTATTCTTCTCATTCCCAACTTTATCTTTCCAGCCTTATATTGCATAATTTCTTACTAACATTTAATGGTCATTGACTTTCTAACACTTTCACTTTAAATTTTCTGTATTCTTCCTTTTGCCAGATAGGCACACACAAGTTTCCTCTAAAGGGATTCTATGAGAATTTTCCATTTTATGTTTTATTTTCTTTTAATAATCATAATCATTTTTGTCTTGTGAGCCAGAGAGGCAGTATATTACAATGGATAAGCAGCTGAGTTTTAGAATCAGTTCTTAGATTTGAATCCTATCTCTCCCAGACAGTAGTAATACTAAGCTGGATAAACAGCTTCTCTAAGCCTTGGGTTTTTCACCCATAGAACAGCCTTAAAGCGTTTTCAGAGTTTTGTGAGTGGATGTGTGTAAGAGGCAAAGTTTGACACAGGGAAAGCATCCGATGAATGATAACTCTAAGTGGTCCTTTGCGCAGTATTTCTTCTTCAAGACTGTTGCTTTAAGACTCAAGTAAGATGTCATCTGAAGAAGCCTGCTGATGGGGTTTCAGAGTGATGGTGGGGTCCAGAGCTGATGGCCAAGAAAGAATTCTTGAGACATCTTTGGTGCAAAAAGGTGATTTTATTAAAGTCAGGGGACAGGACTCATGGGCAGAAAGAGCTGCATTGGGGTTGTGAAGCATGACTGATTATATACTGTGGAGTTGGGGGAGATAAAGTCAAGAGGAAGTTTCTTAAAAGGATTTTCGTATGCTAAAGACAACTCACAGATTACTGGAGGCCTAGGCAAAAGGAAAAAAGAAAACTTTTCCCTCCTGGGTAAGGGTAAGGGATGGCTTTAATCTGTTGTTTGTAACTCAAGGCATGTGCATAATTGCACCATCTACTGAATTGTATGACATTAACTGTTTGTGTTAACCCAAAGGAATAATCCTGTGATTGCTCAAATGCTTGCTCACTTTATCTTTGAAAGAAGAAACAAAATTCTTTAAAAGAGGAAACTGAAGCGACAGAATTCACCTAATCCACAAAGACTGGTTAAAATTTGACTTTTCAAAGTCAACCAGAAAGCAATTAAATGTCATTAGTATTTTAAGTTTCTCTGAAATTAGACTTGTACTCATCTCTCAAGTATCCATTGGCTGTAGAAGCAAAATAGTCTCCACTATAATGGAGAAGACAGTATCTCTTGAGAAGGATATTATTTTAGCTCTCAGGACTCATATGAGAACCATGGATTCAATCTACCACAGGAGTCAACATGTAATTGACAGTTCCAGAGAAACCTGGAAGGAATGGCACCCTCTGGAGTTTTCCACTGTGACCCTCCTTCCTTTGTTCCATTGCCTCTCAATCGGTTTTCAAAGATAAGAGCCCAGTAATCTCAAAACTGCATCAAGTGTAAGAACCTATGCTATTGTGAAAGAAATATGGTTTGATTTTTCTACCCAAACATAACGGAAATAGGTTGGAAAGGCAGGAGATGCAAATCTCTACCTATTTATGGAAGACAGTGCATCTTACTCCTGAAAATGATTCCTTCCCCAAGAGCCATTCATCCCCAAAGCTGAACAGTCAGACAAATGTCATGCTGTTTTCTGTGAAGTTGTTACATTCTCAGGTCCTCCCTTGAAGAAAGGGAAATGCAAAAATATATCCTCAGTTCTCTTCACCTGAGCTTAGAAACAGCCTCTGCAGTAATTGAACCGAGGTAATCAAATGTGGTTCACAAATTGATTCTCCTATCAGTAAAAAGCTCATTTAAATAAAATGATTGATACCAACTCAGGACAAAGACTGTTTTCTTTACTTCCCCAGCAAATAAATCTGTCCTCGTTGTTAATGTCAGGGATTCTGGAAAAAAACAACAACAACAACAAAGCAAAGAAAAAGGAAGACAAGAAATTGAGAAGCAAATACAGAGTGTATTATGAAGGAAAACTCTATTTAACATTCTGCTGCGTCTCCAAAGCCCAGATATAAAGAACTGGACAACGCCCCCCTCCACCCCAACTTTGTACCTCCCTCCCCTTTCTTAAGAATGTCACTGTTCTGTTAACCTCTTGTCTCACTCCTTGGGCAATCCCAAATAAGCCCACACAGGACAAGACACTCCAGCTTCAGAGATTATGTCACTCACTATTTTAGAGAAATGTGTCATCTCCCAATGTAAGCAGTCAAGATCGTGTTTATTTCTAATTCTTATATTGGATGCCAAAGGCCCAGCAATTGTAATAGGGAAAACCTACCAAAAACATTGTAAAACAACTATCCCACACTGGCCTGTTAGTAATCATTAGTGTGGAACCAGGTTCCACTTGTAATTTGCTCTTTCCACCTGCTCTCAGAAACTTCATGCTTGCCTCCCTGGAGAAATTACAAAACCTGTTGAATTGCAGTTATTGACTTGGAAATGAACTTTGGAGAAAATTCTCTAGCTTTTTGTGCATTCTTTGCCTCCTCTTGAAAGCTGTTTCTCACCTGTTTGAGACCCAGGGCTTTCGTATTGTCTCCCTTAATTTCTTAGTCCAATGCTGATTTCTCTCTTTCTTGAAACCTTATTGTCCCTAGCCCTTAATCACACAATGCACTGCATCTTTCTTTGGCCGTTTTATCAGCCTGGTATCCCAGCTAAGCTGTTAGTTTCTTAAGGGCAACAGCCATGGACTGTATCTCCCACAGTATCCAGCACTGTGCTAGCCAAATTACAGCCTCTCAGAAGATACTTCTCCAATGACCTGCCTCTTCCCCTTCTGCACAACTTCATAATAATTCAAGTGAGTTCACTGAATCTCAACCTTATGGCCCTTGGGCTGCTTTGCACACTTGCTGGGCTCACTTAGAGTTTCAAGGAAAAGAATTTAACTGAATTAGTTGCCAACATTTAAGAATCAGGCAACTTGGGTCGCCTGGGTGGCTTAGTCAGTTAAGTGTCTGACTTCAGCTCAGGTCATGATCTCGCAGTCTGTGAGTTCAATCCCTGTGTTGGACTCTGTGCTGACAGCTCAGAGCCTGGAGCCTGTTTCAGATTCTGTGTCTCCTTCTTTCTCTGTCCTTCCCCCACTTGCACTGTCTCTCTCTCTCTCCCTCAAAAATGAATATTAAAAAAAAAAAAATCAGGCGACTTGATGTAACATTTCTGTTTTCTGGCTTCTCTTCAGAATTATACGATTTGGCCATCCTGGCCCTGTTCTTGCACAAGAGCAACACACAGAGCTGCGTTGTAGCTACCCCTTTACATGGGGCATGTTCTCCAAACTCAATAGCTCTAAATTCTAGTCAGCTTCATGTATGTATTTTCTGCCTCGTTCAAAAAGCTTATGAGTTTAACCTATATCTGCTTTAAAGGAAATTCAGATTATTTTCCTAAAAAGTCTATCTCTTTTAAAATCAGTGTTAGTTGTTTTAACTAAAACCAAATCCATTGTCTCAGACTCCAGGAACTTGCTTGGTTTTGTTCCCTCCCTATCCTGCTTGCTGGCCACACCATCCTAGTTATCTAACAGAAAAGCCTCACGGTTTCTGAAACTATACCCCATCCTTCACTAAATCCTGTCCACTCTACCCCCAGAAACACTTCCAAAATCCATCCCTTCCTAGCTGCTTCTACTGCCCCGCTTTCTGATCTCCTGTCCTTTTTACCTGGATCTCCTAACTTGCCTTACCTCCTTCAGTCTCTTTTCAAATACACCCTCCATGTCCCACCAAATGGCACAAGGCTGATTTTGTTACTCCTCTCTTCAAAAACCCAGTCTCCCTATTGCCTACAAAACCAAGTCTGAATCCCAGAACTCCCCCATTTGCTGTCAGTTTACCTTAATGGACATATAGACTCTGTATTTTCCAAAGACACCTCCATCCCAGTGGACTAGCCTTCAGCCTTCAAAATCACCCTGGACTAGTCCATTTCAAGGCTCAGTTCCCAGGAAGGCAAGATGAGAACTAGAATCATGTATTGCCCCTCCTAGGTGAATGGACCATTTAAAGGAGACTCGGAGAAAGGAACTCAATAACATCGCTTTATTTCTTATCATGGTGCAATTGTAGCTTATGTTAGTCAGAATAAGAAAGCCACTTCCTGGAGGAGTAGAACTTTCCCAAAATGTCTTGAATCATCCAAAGCAGATACTGATTCTATCTAAGTAAAACCAGACTTTTGTGGACCTCAATTTCGGCCATTTCTCTGATTTGGGGGTCCCTTAGAACTCAATTTGGAGACTTTGGAAAAGCAAAATTACAGCTGATTTCTTACTTTCAGAAAGTAGAATAAGAGCTAACGTGCCTTTTAGGAATCATACTAGTTATATCCTGATTTATGTTTTGTTTGTTTTTTAACAAGGTTTGATTTTCAGTGGCCACATTGTTAAACATATGAAAAGTTCTTACAACTGGCTGAGGAAAATGCTTTTTTTCAGATGGCCCTTTACTTGCTCAGCTTTCTATTTCTGTTAATGGGCTTAAAACTAATTAGAGTAAATTAATTCCTCAGAATAATAACAATTGTCAGGGAGTCGCACACCAACGCTTTATTCTTGCAGATGAGAACTTCCTGGGGGGTTGGGAAGCAATTACAACTTCTTAATGATGTATGGATATAAAGGACACTGAATCTGTATCAATTATGTTTTATTTATTTGTTTCAGAAACTTTTAATGAATTTAAGGGGAAAATTACACATCTCAATGTAAAGTGATTACCCTCTCTGAACTACAGTCCCCCCTTGGTCACAAGTGGCTCGTCAGGCTAGTCTTACAGCATCTGGGCCATTGAG
Organism: Panthera uncia; assembly: GCF_023721935.1. Classification (NCBI taxonomy): domain Eukaryota; kingdom Metazoa; phylum Chordata; class Mammalia; order Carnivora; family Felidae; genus Panthera; species Panthera uncia. The sequence continues at coordinate 37,096,524 of NW_026057577.1, forward strand.
AAAGCACCAAAGGAAACTGTGATGAGTAGTGCCCATTATTTATTCATGAGCACTTTTCTTACATATTTACCATTTGCAAAATACTTGGATGTCATCAGCATATGGGACTTCTGGAAAAATGTCTGCTCACCATCTTGAAAGGACAAAAGTGGAGAATGCTGAGTCACCCAGAAGATGCGGGAATCCAACCTTGAATTTTACCCCTAGTTGTTCTTTGACCCAGTTTCAATAATATGCAACTAAACTCTAATCCCTGGATTCAAAATATCTCCAGTTGAACAAATAACATTAGCATCTAAGCCCAAGAATTCTAGACGTTTTTGTATTGTGAATGGTCTGATGACTGATGGAACTGTCATATCAATCTCCTCTCCAATATTGCTCTTAAATATGTTCTTTCTCCCCATCTACACAGCTGGAGACCCACTATTAGCCCATATCATCCTGACCATCTCTTACGATTCCACCTCACACTCAGGATGTATGATCAGCCTCTTCCTAATCTCAGCGTCCTATCTCAGCCCTCTCCTATCCTCCACCTTACAAACTGAGTGAATGGCACGGATCTTACCATCACCATCGTCATGACTGAAATTATATTATCATAATTCAAGTATCAGGTCTGAGTTACAAACAGGAGGAATGGACTCTGGCTAATTTAAGCATAAAATGATGTACCTATTGGATATTGGGTAGTTTCCATATTCCCTATGAAGCCCAAAGAACTGTGTCTGAACTTGCACACCCATTATTCCCTTCTCAAGGACGGTCTGTGGAGGGCACACAGACTCCACTGCCAGGCTCTGCAGTTCATGCTGTTCTTACCTCTGAGGCAGGGCTTTGGGTGTCTCTAGGAGAGCTGCTGACTCTGTTGACCCTCCTGTCACGTGCATCGCCACCACTAACACCACTCCCTCCAGAAAGAAGACTGCATGGTTAGTCCTTCAGTGCTTAACTGAATCTTTTCAGAGTGTTTCATACTTGGAGTCTGTATCGAGCATCCAAGTTGTGATGCCTCCTCTTAGGTGCTCCTGCCTAACTGCAGGGGGCTGGCATTGCCAGTCTTTAAAATGGATTCTGACCCAGGTGGGAGATTCCCCAAACAAAGGAATGGAATTTAGATGTGGGGTGGCCAAAAACAATGACAAATATCCATTTTTATACAATTTGTTTAGCACCTACTATATGTCAAAGACTGTATATACATTATCTTCACCATATCTCAGCAAAATAGATTATTGGTCAATTTTCAACGTTTTTTATTTATTTTTGGGACAGAGAGAGACAGAGCATGAACGGGGGAGGGGCAGAGAGAGAGGGAGACACAGAATCGGAAACAGGCTCCAGGCTCCGAGCCATCAGCCCAGAGCCTGACGCGGGGCTCGAACTCACGGACCGCGAGATCGTGACCTGGCTGAAGTCGGACGCTTAACCGACTGCGCCACCCAGGCGCCCCGATTATTGGTCAATTTTATAGATTAAAACAGAAAATCCCATACTTTCATAATCAAGAGAGAACACAAGTGATGAAAACTTAACCTAGACTAGAAATTTATTGCTCTTATAATTGAAATGTGAGTCCCATGAGAATAAGATAAATTTGTCTCATACAGTGATGAATCTCTAAGGCCTTTAGCTGTGCCTGGCACAAACCAGGCCCTCAATGAGGAATCTCCAGTTGGAGCCAGGAGGCTGGATCCACAGACTCAAATTATGTCATTACATCTCAGCATCACCTTTTCTCTCCACTCTGTACCATGTTTTATACCTGCCAGATTACATTCCCAAAGGCAAAAATCATGTATTTTCCATCATCTCTTCCTACAGACACCAAGATCAAGCCTCATTGTCCCGGCCTAAGTCACAGGCTGTGAACCAGTCACCGAGGCCCAGCTGACAGAATGCTCACTTGGCCATGTCTGCTTCACGGAACCATATATGAACTTTTAGGAAAAGCAAAATGAACTATGTGGACTAACATAAATGGAGAAGCATTTCCTCCAAATGAAGTTTAGAGTCTTTCACCATTAATAAAACAGTAGAAATAACACTAGGCAGGTAAAATGAACAAATGCTCACTAAGTAGATATAGCACAGTTCTATATAGATACAACATTTTTAGCTTTTAGTGTACTCAATTACCAATTCCTTCCTTTGAGCCCTGAAGGAAGCCACCAGAACAACCCAAGCTTTATATTTACAGGTAAGGAAACTAGAACTGAAATCAGAGAGGGTAAGTGATTTACCCAAAGTCACACAGTAAGTAAGACAACAGCAGAGCCAGGACTTAAGGCCAAAGGTTCTATTTTTACCCAGTGTCTTTTCCTCCAGGCCCTGGAAAATCTACCAAAATATGAGAGGGTGGGGAATAATTAGCCTTCTCAAGAATAGGTAGTCTTTGAACTGAGGAACCTGTGTTCAGGTAGCACTTCTATTACAAGAATGTTTTATTTCCCTTAAAACAATCCACGTAATTATTTTAGATCACCTTATTAGCTACAGCAACATCTTACTGCCTTCACCACTTGCAGCCACAGTGCTGATTAGTGCCTTTCATATTCTATTTAGGAGAGGATGTTGTATGTATTACCATGGCCTCTGTGTAATAAATTTGACATTTCAGATGGCAACAAATGGCTAGAAAATTGGCCCCTTGAGACTAATAGCCGAGCAGCATTTACATGTAATTATTCTACCCAAGAATTTAATTTTGTTTGGTACAAAGCTGTACTGAGTGAAAAGACCCTGAACAGTGAACCCTGGACTCAAGTGGTAGATATGAGCATGAGCACTAGATTCTGGAACATTCTTTCCAATACTTAAAGATAATTCCCCATGGCCAAGTGTATTTCTATAATGAATTTAGATAATGTTTCGCTCTGTGTGGCACTAATTACTCTGCAAATGTTACAAATGGGCTCTTTTTTAGTCCCCACACTGTCATTTCTGTCACTGTTCCATAGCTCTGATTGCCTGCCTTCTGAGCCATGGGTCGTGAATTAACAATTTTCCCTGGATATTTGTACTGCCCCTGCTCTGTCTGCTTCAAGGCCTTTTGATCCTGCTAGTTGAGGAGGGCAACGTGGTTACCATTAGCTCCCTCCCTCCCTCTTTTTTTTTTTTTTTTTTTTTTTGACAGATTAGTAAAACTCAGAAAGATTCAGTGTCTTAGCCAATGACATATAGCTAGACAATGAGAGAGGAGGTTTTCTGGTCTTATCACTTTACCATTCCTATTACCAAATGCTCATTTCTCCATTTATTTATGTTATTATCGAGGGCCTACAATGTATCAGGCATTGCATTATGGGTGTAAATAAAAAGATGGACCTGCTTTCAAGAAGCTTATATTCTAATAGGAGACACAGAAAGTATGTAAGCAAATTAATAATATAAACAATTCAAGTTTGTGATAAGAATGAAGAAGAAAATGAAGTGATAGGAACTAACTGGCAGTGGGAAAAAGTACTGATACAGATGGAATAGTCCAGGAAGGGCTCCAGGAAGAGCATTGTTTAAAACGAGAACTGAAATACAAGGAGGAGCTAGTCATAGAAAACAAACAAAAAAAAAAAAAACAAAAAACAGGGGAAAAGCTTTAGGGGTAGTAGTATCAATGTCTTAGTACACAAAAGAGTTTAGAATGTTCTAATAACCTACAGAAGGCCTACGTGGCTGGTGGATAATTCTCAGATACAGTTTGTATATAGGACCAACAACTTGTTAGTAGATGGGACATAGAGAAAGAGAGAAAGAGAAATCAGAGTGTTCTCCTATAGTATCATCTTGAGATACTACCAGGCAGTACCTGGTGCTGCCACAGACTAAAATGAGAAAGCCAGCAAGACGAACAAGTTGAGGTGGCATTTGGGGGTCATGAATCCCATTTTTGGCATGTAATGTTTGAGATTCCTGTGAAACAACAAATTTGGGACATCAAAGAAGTAGTTGGCTATATAGGTCTGAAACCAGATGGTGAGATTTCTGCCTTCACTCAGTTTTCAGTGCTGGAGGAGATTGAAGAATCTTTTATAATAGTCAAAGTTGATGGTGTCAGGACCTTAAGTGGTGATACTTCACATGACTTAACCTAGGGAATATGAGTGATGGCAGCCATCGCAGCTTTTCCTCTTTGTCACAGGAAAGATAGTGGACAAATGGAGATTCTGGTTGTGATTTTCAATCAAGTACTGTTACTACTATCAGTTATAACAGAATCTCTTATTACTCTTGGAAAGTATAGCAGGGCATGGACTTTGGAGTCAGGCTGCCTAGATTTGATTTTGAAATCTAGAGCCAGGGATATCCTTTAGCGATACAAATGCAAATCAGATACTGTTATCCTACTGTCTGAGTCTCTGTGATGGCTTCCTCCATACTCCTTAAGAGGAAAATTACAATCCTTTCAATAGCCTACCAAACCTCCATATGATGCAGCCCTTGCTTGTCTCTTCAGCCTCAATTTGTGGTATTTTCACCCTCATTCTCCAAGTTCCAGACATATTACCCCTCCTCCATATTTAACTTTATTTTTTAGTTCTGTCCAACCTTAAGAAATTAATTTGTTTTGTTTATTCTATCATCCCTAACCTTCTCCATTTTTTCTTCTTTATCTTTGTGAATTCATTGTCTTATTCAGGTAAGTGTTCAGTTGACACTTCTACAAGAAGTCCTTCCTAGAGCCCCCAGAGCAGATGAGTTCCCAGCAGAAGCTCTAATAGTTCCTCCAGTATTTCCCCTTTGTAGCAACTGTCATCACATAACTAAATAATCACAGTCTCTCAGCCTGTAAACTTCCTCATGGTAAGGACTGAGTTGTCTTAATATGTCCTTTTATCTTTAGTGCCTAGAACAGGGCCAGCCATGCTTCACTTGCTAGATAGTATTTGTAGAATGAAAACAAGAATTTTTGACACTGGTCTGCCCCCCTCTGGATAGAACAGATTTCTGTTCCAGGATAGCTCATTTGCAAATGCCTAAAAATAAAAATGAAATGCAAACAAAATGTTCCTTGTCAGAATGAAGCTGCTGAGAAAGAGCAGTTTAAAAAGCTGATTCCGAGCAAAAGAACATGGAAAACTAATACTCCTTAAATAGCTTCTTAAATACAGTCATCAATCAAAAGTCATGTCTTTGTGGATCTTCATTACATGTGGAACCTATTGAAAAATGCACAGCCCCTTATTGCAAAACACACAGTACGGTGCCTGGCAAAGAATTTACAGAAATTAAGGATTTAAACAGATACAGCTGATCCTGAAAACTTATGTTCCTGTTGTCAATAAGGGGTAATAATTGAAGTTACCCAACTAATTTCTATTTTTTATAACATCTTGGCCTTCTAAAAATATTAGCTAAGGGCCATGATGGAAAAACTGCTAATCCAGCACTTTCTAGCACAACAAGAAGCAACAATCTACCTCCTGGGCAGCCAGTCAGGAACTTGAGTAGAAAAGGCATCAGTTACTAAGGCTGCGCAATGTCCTGTTGGGAACTCTGCAAGAAACAGAACACTCAGGGCATGACTGCAAAATCCCCATGCTCAGATCAAAAATTAAATATTAATTCAGATCAAACACCCCACGGTTTTTAATGCTGAATTGAGTTTATAGTTTGTCTTGTTGGGTTGTTTAATCAGACTGCATTCTGTCAAACCAGATGTGTGTAAGATGTTAGAAATGAAAATTTATCAAAGGACACAATCGACTAAAGCTGGCCAGAGAATTCTACAAGGCACAGTGGGTCCCTGGCAGGGAGCAGCAAGGAAGTGCAATGAGTCAGCTATTTGAACTGAAATGAGAAAAGGGAGTTGGTCAAAGACATGGAAAATGTGAAGGTGGCAGCTTTCTTGGCAACAATAACTATGATGATCACATGGATCACAAAGCATTTTCCCATCGCCTAGGTCATTTAACCTGCAAGATGCATCAGAGGCAAGAAGAACCACAGATATGGATTGAGTCACGTCACTTGGTCAAGACGAATCAAAGCAGGTGAGTTGAATTATAGAAGGAGTTGGGAAAAGTCATTCTCCCCTACCCATATCTTATCATTCTCTCCCTTAACACCTCTACTTTAGAGCCTTCATGGAGCCCCCATTTCTTAAAGTTTCTCTGTCTGGACTTCAGAGTCATCCATTATAGCCCACACCACACCTGGCTGAATTTTTTTCCCATTGTCTTGGTGCTTTTCCTTCACTCTTAAAGGCCCCACACTAAAGTACGATCTACATGATCCAGTCATTCACACCTCCATGCCTTCACCACGCCAGTCGTCTAGCTTACTGCCCCTTCTGCTCTGCCCATCCAAGGCTTAGCTCAGATACCACTTCCTCCAGAAAGACTTTCCTAGTGATCTTCTTCATTTTCTGAACAACCAGAACATTACACTTTTAAGTATTAAAAACTATTGGACATTATTAGATATTGTTTTAAGTGACTTGATGTTCTCATATTCATGTGTTTGGGTTTTTTGGGGGAAGGTCTATTGGTGAAGTGCTTTTATTCCTTCTATTGAAGTATAGTTGACATACAACATTATATTAGTTTCAGGTGGACAACATAGTGATTCAACAATTATGTACATTATGAATTGCTCATTTCCTTTTGTCTTTCAAACTATACAACTTTAGGGTAGACACTGTGTCTTGAGTCTTCTTGTTGTACCCTGCAGTGGTTCATTCTGTGTTGAGCTCACAATAGTGTGGAACACACTTATTTGATTAATCCTCCTTTTTTCTATCATGAGTGTATGTTGAGAAAAACCTTAGAGGGACAGGTTAGAATCTGCAAAGTTTGATACAACAAAATTTCAGGATTAATTTCCAGTCATTCCCTTGACAACTGCCTGCATAATATCCCCTCCATTATTTTTTAAAGTTAGTTTATATTTTAATGCAGTGATAGAATATTGGACAGCTCTCAAGAGTAAAATTATTATCAAAGAGAAACTTCCCACTTCAAAACCAAGAAAACTCAGCTATTTGTGTTAGATAAGGAGGCAGGGAGAAGAAGGAATGATGATTGGTATCAAAACAAATATACCTGGAAAAACAACACACAGATTTGAAGGACTGGCCTTTGTCCTTGCTTTCATAAATTAACCTGTGATCCCCAGAAAATCAGCAGCTTACTGAGCATCAAATTAAATACAGTACCTCACTATCTGCATATGTAATATCCTAATTAGTTTGTTCTACATTATAATTCTCATAACATTCTTCTATGAGTATATGGAGTTCCCTGAGTCCAAACTTAACCCTTTAGCACACTCTCCTTCACAGATCCAGTATACTTTCTTAAAAGATAGATATTATCATGTCACCTTCCTGTTGAAAGGCGTCAATGACTCTCTATCACTGTAAAGAAAAAGTCCATACTCATTAGCATGGTGTGTAAGGCCCTTCATAACCTGTTTTCTACTTAAATCTCTCAGTTCTTTGCCTCTAAACTACCCCCCTTCCCCAGCCTCCAGGCAGACTTAATTTATTTCATTTACTGCAACTCACATGTGCATTATCACATCTCTAAGCTTCCACATGTTGAATTTTTACTGAGAATTTTCTGCCTATATCCAAACCTTTAATATGATAACTTTTTATTCTTTGCACCTCAATTTTGACATCCTTTCCTCCCAGAAACTGTCCTGACTCCAATTCTAAGTTAGATGACCAGCTTATGTTCTCCAATACACACTCTTTATTTCCCCCCACCGTGGCATGGATCACAGTGGGCTGTAAATTTCTGTTTCCTTGTCTGTGTCCCATCCAGACTGTAATCTCCTTTTAGACAGAGACTGTATTTTTCTTTTTGAGTGAGGTATTTCCAGAGTCTAGCATAGCCCTTAGCCTGTCATGTAAATGCTCAGTAAGTAGTTATGAAAGCAAGAAAGGAAGAGAAAAGGGGGAAGAGTGTGAACAGAAGGAAACATGAAGGAGAAAGGGAGGGAGAAAGGAATGTAGAAAAGAAGGAATGCAGGAAGGAAAGAAGTAAGGAAGGAAAAATGAAGGAGCAGAAGGGGAGGGAGGGAGCAAGTCAGAAAATAAGCAAACCATGAATGGAGGGAAGCAGAAGATGGAAATAATTATTATTTCTGGGGCAAACAAATCAATGTCATAGCTTTTCCCAAAGATGAAATCATTTCCTGGGTGATAAGAAGATGAAGTCGTCAGATTCTTTTGTGAAAAATACTAAAATTCTCCCCATGAATGAAGTTTCTAGATTTTAAGCAGTTGTTCTTTTCAGCAAAACTTGTGCAAGTGGATAATATGTTAGTAATAAGTTCTGTAGTTTTGAACATTACATACTAATGCTGCCAAAAGGGATTTATGTTGAGATCTGAGACCCCTGAGATAGTGACATATAACTTATTTACTTCCTAAACACAGAATTTTATTTGAATTGGAAAGGGATAACCTCAAAATCATGTTGCATAATCTTTTGATACAAAAAAAAAACCATGCTGCAATATGGCCTCAAGAGATGCGTGACATATGTTATTTAGATCGGTCCAGGAGGCAACTGTTGACAGAATGGCTAGAGAAACCCTGATTAAATGAGATTATCAAGTCAAAATTCAGTCTTCATCACTTTACAGTTTATAAAATGTTTTCAAGTGCTTAAGAGCATCTGTTTCTTCCAACCACAGATCATTCTTCTCTTCTGTTTAGAACCACCCATGGTTTCCTGTGGCTCTTAGAATAAAGCTCATATAGCTTATCATGACCTCAAGGCCCCATGTGGTCTAGCCCCTGCCTTCTCCAACTGCATCTTATAAATGCTACTAAAAATAACTCATTTGCAAGTTATTACTGAGACATGATGAGTTACGGATGCCAGAATGCACATCAACTCTATAACAAAGCATGCTGGTACACATTCACTTTCTTTAGCAAAACTTTCTCAGTGAATGAAGACTTGTATTGATTTACACTCCTGTGCAAGCTCCTAAGTTCATTGCAAACTATAAACAAAGAATGTGAAGATGACCACTCATCTATGGACCGCATGTTGAAAAGTAATGCTTATAGCTTTCCTTGCCTTCTGTCAGTCTCTTAACAACACTAGTCTTCATACTTGAGAGCCATTATATGGCATCATTTTTGGTGACCTGCTACCCTTCAGTCAGGTCATCATGATCTCCTTAACAAGTCTTTTCCTGACTGCCCTACCTAAAGTAGCACCCTCAAGCTCCAGTACAATTGCTTCTTTATTTATTTCCTAGCACTTATTGCAATGGTCAATTATCATTTTGCTTTTCTTCTGCTTTTTTTATCATATGCCTGCCGCAAGACTTCTCCCCTAACAACAACCAATAGTGCTTAGCACATAATAAAAGGACAGTAAATATTCACTGAATGAACAATATAACAACTCTGTGAGGTAGGAGTTATAATCCCAATTTTATAGATGAAGATGTTGAAGGAAAGGGAGTTTAAATGTCTCTTGAAGCAGCGATCTTTTACAGTTTTTTCTTACTATAGAGTTAAAAAAGTACTTGCATAAATTTGAGCCCTTAATATTATGTATTAAGTAGCACAGCATCTATGGTGGGAAGAACATCACTCAAAATGATTAATGACTAGTGACTAGTGCAGCATCATTCAAAACTAAGGGATAAAGGGCAAGAAAACAAAACCATGTCTTCTAAATCCAAGATTTGTTTCTATTAAAGTGGATAACAACGGCCTTCTAAGAGTGCATAAAAAGTGCTCCAAAAAGTGATATATCTTCTTTTAAGGGAATACAGTGTTAGGCAAATCTTTATTGGATGTAAAAGGAATTAGAGTGTTGAGAAAGATGGGGAGAGTCTTGGTTCAGGTTTGAGTATCACAATGCAAAAGAAAGATCAGGTACTTTGTCCAGGTTCACCTGCCCTTTATTGTCCGTATGACATTGGGCCAGTGGCTTCAACAGTCTGAATGAAGTATTTTCAGTAAAATAATATCAATTATCTCTAAAATATATTATGAGGATTAAACAAAAGTATGGAAACAAACTCCCTTGAGTGGATTTGGCAAAGAGTAGGTACTCAGTCTCAGTAAATACTAATTATCTACCCCTTCTTCTTTTCTTATCTCTATACTAAAAAGCAGTGGCATGACCATAGGTCACAAAGAACAAAACCCAGATACATAGTCACGGTACTATAATTTATTCCAGGGAAAACTGCTCATAAAAATTATTGTTTCTCAGTCTACATAGGGGAATAAATTGTAATCAGACTAATAGGTGATAACAGATGAAGATAAACAATCTCTGAAGCCTCATGCTTGGCTTTATCTTCATTGGATACTACTGGTAGAAGTAGAAAAGGACTTCACAGGTGATTCAGGTTAGTTCAGAAAACGTAGGCTTCATTTGTCTAATACTACCAAGACCTAAAGGCCCCCCAAAAAAGGGGGGCTCACTTTTGCTTCCAAAACTTTTCTTTAATATAATTCATTACATTTATAAAGTCTCATTGGACAATAGGCTTCTAGTTCTGACACATAAACATATCCCTCAATCTTGGTTTCCTCTGCTCTCTGTGATGGTTATAATATATGTCCTACCTACCCCATGATAAAGTAGGAACCAGGTGTCTTTGTAGCAGGACTCCTTAAATTAAGGTCTATGGCTATTCTTCATAGATCCACAATCCCTAAAATTGTATACCAAATCAAGAAAAAGAAAGAAAAGCCATCCAATAAAATGTAGGGAAGAATTAAAGCTGTCACTGTGTGCAAATGACATGATACTATATATAGAAAACCCTAGAAGAGAAGCAGCATGGGGACCCTGAGCTTGTCTCATCCCTGAAATGCAACTAGATCAGCACGAAACCATTTTGAACACCTAGGAAGTTGATCTGAGGATTAATGCAACAATCTACATAACTCAAGTCACGGTACCTGGCAGGTATGCAGTGCAGAGAGGTCCATTGGAAGAGAGAAAAGTCGTGGAGGATAGGTATCCATTTTTATGGAAAGAGAGGACCAAGAGAGAAAGAAAAGGAGAGATGAGGCACACCTGGATTGCATTAGAAAAGCACTCTCTCTGTAAGTAGCTGTGCTTCAGGCTTTTGTTTTTACCTCAATGCCCACAGTTGGTTGTCTTACCACTTTGAGGAATGAAGAGGTAGACACAAAATAAAATAAGCAGCAGGCAAAAGTTTATTAGAGTATAAGATAACATCACAAAATAAGAATAGTATGAAAGCTCTCTTTACAGAGATGCATCATTCGAACCCATGACAATAGGCAAGAGTTTTTGTTTTATAAAGTTCTGGTCAGTCCTCCTTTCCCATCCCCCTCCTTCCTTCTCAGGTCCTACCCATATTATTGGCTTGATAACTCTAGGTGCTGTGTTGTCCATTCCTGATTAGCTCGATTCCATTGTATAAGGGGTGGTCTATGGCCATATCATTCCTGTGGGTCATAGGTTTTATGGTCTACTAATTTCTAGTTAGGGCTTTTGTCAAATTCCTGAATGAATAGGTGATATCTCTTACTTTCTTAAGGGGAAACTTACGTTGAGAGGGTTTGCTGTGGTCAGATGCTCCCAGCATTTATCCAAAATATGTATTTTTCCCCCACCAAAAATCTCAGGTCCTAATCTTTCCCTCTCTTCCTACTGAATCCTATCTTTTCTTATCATAGCTGGATAGAAAGAGAAAAAGTAAAAACACTCACCGGGAACAGAAAAATAAATCTGTTGCCCAAAACCAGTGATGGGGAGAAATAAGAGGGTTTCGATACCACCAGGATTCTCTGAACAATGGAATGCAGACTCTGAAGGTTCAGAGATCAGTGCCTGGAGATGCTCTGGTGAGGAAGTAAGGCAAATCCCCAAGAGCAGGCAGTGAGGCCTTAGGGGTTCATGTGCCAAACGGAGAGAAGCAGTTCCCCTGGTTGGAGTGCTTTTGTCAGAGGTCATATAACCTCCACACAGGCAGAGGTCTGGGAAGACCTGAGAGAGAAACCATGTTTGCTGGTATTGGGACAAAGGTGCCAGAGTGCTGCAAAACCTGGCACTGGGTATGTGTTGTGATTTGCTATATTCTCTGAACCTCTGCCACTGTGCGATCACAAGAACATTTTCTGGGGCAAGCCGTACCCAGCCATTGCTCAGCAAGACCTCCCTCAGGGAGTCAGTTCTGGTCGAAGCAATGGGAGTGTCTGAAGTGTGGAGTTTTAAGACTCAACCCTATCTAAGATGAAACTCTGGAGGAAGGTGCTACCTGGCAGGTAGACAGCTGGGCACAATGTAGAGGCGAGGAGTGGACAGAGATCTGAGACAAAGGAAGGGTGCTTGATCCAGGGCTCTGAGAGCTCAAACTTCCTGCACCAGAGACTAGGCAGCTGGATGAACTTATTTTTACCTCTACTGCGCACGTGCATGTGCGTATACACACGGATCCACCCCAGTAATCTAGGCAGTGCCACCTAGTAGAGAATGGAGCTCTTACACCAAGCCCCACCCAATTGTGCCCGCCAGGCGCATATCCCAGAACAGCACAAATTCTTCCACCTGCTTAGTGTAAGGACTATAGAGTGCTTCATAGTTTCAGTTCTAGGGGAAAGTGAATGTAACTTCATTTGGGTTTCATTCTGTTTCCTGGTTTATTTGTTCATTTTATAAGCTTCTGTTTTTGTTTAAATTGTTTTCTTTCTTTCTTTTTTTTTTCTTTTCTTTTTCTTTCTGGATACAGAAAGAGCAAATACTTTTTTTTTTTAATTTTTAACTTTTTTATTCCATCTTATTCTATTTTACTATTTAAATGTTTTTTTAATTTTTAAATTTTTTAACTCATTTTTTTCTTTCCTTTGTCTTTTTTCTCTGTTTGACCAAGTTTTTTCAACAAGCAGATTGAAACATACCTAGGATCTAGCTTCTTTTATGTGATATTCTTTTGTTTTGTTTTTAATTTCATTTTTATTTTTTATTATATTAATTTTTTGCTTTCTCCAAAATGACAAGATGGAAGAATTCACACCAAAAGGAAGACCAGGAAGAAATGATGGCTAGGGATTTAATTGACACAATTGATATAAATAAGATGTCTGAATTTAATACCATGAATTTAAGAATACTAGCTGGGGTTGATAAAAGCATAGAAAACACCAGAGAACACAAGAGAATTGCTTTCTGAGGAGATAAAATAACTAAAATCTTATCAGGCCAAAATTAAAAATGGTATACCTGAGGTGCAATCTCAAATAGTTGTTGTGACAGCAGGGATGGACGAAGCAGAGCAGCAAATAGTGATATAGAAGACAAAATTATGGAGAATAATGAAAAAGAAAAAAAAGAGGGAAATAAAGGCAAAAGATCACAATACAACACTTAGAGAACTCAGTGGTTTATTAAAATATAATAAAATCTGGGGATCTTGGGGTCTTAGTCATTTCAATGTCCAACTCTTGGTTTTAGCTCAGGTCATGATCTCATGATTCATGGGACTGAGCCCTGTATCGGGCTCTGTGCTGGCACTACGGAGCTTACTTGGGATACTCTGTTTCCATCTCTCACTGCCCTTCCCTAACTCACACTGTCTGTTTCTCTCAAAATAAACTTAAAAAAATCTTTATAAAAAAAGGAATAATACCCAAATATAGGAGTCTGAGAAGATGAAGAGAGACAAAAAGGGACAGAAGGTTTATGTGAGCAAATTATAGCAGAAAACTTTCCTAATCTGGGGAAGGACACAGACATCAAAATGCAAGAAGCATAGAGATTTCCCATTATATACACACTGACCATCACCAAGGCATATTACTGTCAAATTCACAAAATACACAGACAAGGAAAGAATTATGAAAGCAGCAAGGTAAAAAGTCCTTAACCTACAAGGGAAGACAGATCAGGTTTGCAGCAGACCTATCCACAGAAACTTGGCAGGCCAAAAAGGAGTAGCAGGATATATTCAATGTGCTGAATTCGAGAAATATGCAGCCAAGAATTCTTTATCCCCCAAGGCTCTCATTCAGAACAGAAGTAGACACAAAAAGTTTCCAGGACAAACAGAACTAAGGAGTTTGTGACCACTAAACCAGCCTTGCAAGAAATTTTAAGGGTGACTCTCTCAGCAGAGAAAAGACAAAACAAAACAAAAAAGACCAAAAGCAACAAAGACTAGAAAGGACCAGAGAACATCACCAGAACCACCAATTCAACATTAATAATAATGAATAATAATAATAAATGAAATATTTATTAATATGAAAAAATTAAATTAATAAAAAATAAAACAAAAGAAATGGTCACCATTGGCACCTTTCCTAAAGCATGATTTAGCAGTATCTATCAAAAAAAAGTAAACCTTGGGGCACCTGAGTGGCTCAGTTGGTTAAGCATCCAACTTTGGCTCAGATCATGATCTCATGGTTTGTGAATTCAAGCCCTGAGTCGGGTTCTATGCTGACAGCTCAGAGCCTGGAGCCTGCTTCAGATTCTGTGTCTCCCTCTCTCTCTCTGCCCCTCCCCCATTCTCTCCCTCTCTCTCTCTCAAAAATAAATAAACATTAAAAAATATTTTAAAAAACAAGTAAACCTTAAAATTGTTCTTCTGTCCATGAGGATGGAATGTGTTGCCATTTTTTTGTCTTCTTCAATTTCTTTCATCATTGTTTTATAATTCAGAATACAGTATAACACCTCTTTGGTTAGGTTTATTCCTGGGTATCTTATTTTTTGGTGTATTTGTAAGTGGGATTGCTTTCTTAATTTCTCTTTCTGCTGCTTTTCTTATCGGTATACAGAAATGAAACAGATTTCTGTAGATTGACTTTGTATCCTGTAACTGCTTAATTCATTTATCAGTTCTAGCAGTTTTTTGGTGGAGTCTTTCAAGTTTTCTATATACAGTATCATGTCATCTGCAAATAGTGAAAGTTTTACTTCTTCCTTACCAATTGAGATACTTTTATTTATTTTTGTTGTCTGATTGCTGTGCTGGGACTCCCAGTACTGTGTTGAAGAAAAGTAACAGTGGACATCCTTATCTTGCTCCTGATCTTAGAGGAAAAGCTCTGTTTTTCCACATTAAGGATGATGTTAACTGTGGAGTTTTCATAGATGGCCTTTATATGTCGAGGTGTGTTTCCACTAAACTTATTTTCTTGATAGTTTTTCTTTTTAAATCATGAATGGATATTATACTCTGTCAAATGCTTTTTCTGCATCTATCGAAAAGATCATATGCTATCTTAACCTTTCTCTTATTGATGTGATATATCGCATTGATTAATTTGCAAATATTGAACTACCCTAGCAACCCATTAATAAATCCTACTTTATTGTGGTTAATGGTCTTTTTTTATTTTAATGTTTCTATTTTTTTATTTTGAGAAAGAGCAAGAGAGAGAGAGAGAGAGAGAGAGAGAGAGAGAGAGAGAGAGAAAGCAGGAGTTGGGGAGGGGCAGAGAGGGAGAGAGAGAATCCCAGCAGTCTGCACACTGTCAGCCCAGAGCTCTATGTGGGAATTGAACTCATGAACCATGAGATCAGGGCCTGAGCTGATATCAAGAGTCAGACGCTCAACTGACTGAGCCACGCAGGCACCTGAGGGTGAGTGGTCTTTTTTAATGTATCCTTGGATTCAGTTTGCTGGTATTTTTTTTTTTTTGAGGAATTTTGCATCTATGTTTACCATGCATATCAGCCTGTAGTTGTATTTTGTGTGTGTGTGTGCATGGTATCTTTTTCTGGTTTGGGTGTCAGGGTAATCCTGGCCTCATTGAATGAATTTGGAAGTTATCCTTCCTTTTCTATTTTTTGTATTTTTTTTAGAAGATTGGGTGTTAATTCTTCTTTAACTGTTTGGTAGAATTTTCCTATAAAGCCATCTGGTCCTGGACTTTGGTTTGTTGGAAGTTAATTACTGATTCAATTTTTTTGCTGGTTATCAGTCTCTTCACATTTTCAATTTCATCCTGTTTCAGTGTTGGCAGTTTATATGTTTGTAGGAAGTTTGTTCAGTTTTTTGGCATATAGTTTTTCATAATATTCTCTTATAATTGTTTGTATTTCACTGGTGATATTTCTCCTCTCTCATTTGGGATCTTATTTATTTGAATTTTTTTCTCTTTTTTCTTTTTTAAAAGTGTTAATTTTAATTCCCATTAGTTAACATACATGTTATATTACTTTCATATGTACAATATAGCAATTCAACACTTCGATACATCACCCAGTGGTCATCACACCAAGTGAACACCTTAAACCCCATCACCCATTAAACCCTTCACACTACTCACCTCCCCATTAATAAAGGGGAATTCTCTATAATAAAAAAGTTCTTTTTTCTTGATAAGTCTGGCTACAAGTTATCAATTTTATTGAGTTTTTTCCAAAGAACCAGCTCCTAGTTTCACTGATCTACTTTATTATTGTTGTTTTTCTTTTTAGTTTCTGTATCATTTATTTCTGCTCTTTATTATTTCTTTCCTTCTTTCTTCCTTAGGTTTTTGTTTGTTGGTCTCTTTCTAGCTCCTTTAGGTATAAGTTTAGGATGTTTATTTGAAATTTTTGTTGATTCTTGAGGTAGACCTGTGTTGCTATAAATGTTCCTTTTAGAATAGCTTTTGCTGCATCCCAAAGGTTTTGGACCATTTTGTTTTCATTTGCATTTGTTTCTATGTACATTTTTATTTCAACGTTTATTTCATGGTTGACCCATTCATTGTTTAGCAGCATGTTGTTTAATCTCAATGTATTTGTGGTCTTTCCAGATATTTTCTTTTTTTTTAACATGAAATTTATTGTCAAATTGGTTTCCATACAACACCCAGTGCTCATCCCAATAGGTGCCTTCCTCAGTGCCCATCACCCAATTTCCCCTCCCTACCACCCCCATCAACCCTCAGTTTGTTCTCAGTTTTTAAGAGTCTCTTATGGTTTGCCTCCCTTCCTGTCTTTTTTTTCCCCTTCCCCCCCCCCCACCCATGGTTTTCTAAGTTTCTCAGGATCCACATAAAAGTGAAAACATATGGTATCTGTCTTACTCTCTGTGACTTATTTCACTTAGCATAACACTCTCCAGTTCCATCCATGTTGCTACAAAAGGCCATATTTCATTCTTTCTCATTGCCAAGTAGTATTCCCTTGTATATATAGCCCACAACTTCTTTATCCATTCATCAGTTGATGGACATTTAGATTCTTTCCATAATTTGGCTATTGTTGACAGTGCTGCTATAAACATTGGGATACAAGTGTCCCTATGCATCAGCACTTCTGTATCCCTTGGGTAAATTCCTAGCAGTGCTACTGCTGGGTCATAGGGTAGATCTATTTTTAATTTTTTGAGGAACCTCCACACTGTTTTCCAGAGCGGCTGCACCAGTTTGCATTCCCACCAACAGTGCAAGAGGGTTCCCGTTTCCCCTCTCCCTCTCCAGCATCTATAGTCTCCTGATTTGTTCATTTTAGCCACTCTGACTGGCGTGAGGTGATATCTGAGTGTGGTTTTGATTTGTATTTCCCTGATGAGGAGTGACGTTGAGCATCTTTTCATGTACCTGTTGACCATCTGGATGTCTTCTTGAGAGAAATGTCTATTCATGTTTTCTGCCCACTTCTTCACTGATTATTTGTTTTCCATGTGTGGAGTTTGGTGAGCTCTTTATAGATTTTGGATACTAGCCCTTTGTCCGATATGTCATTTGCAAATATCTTTTCCCATTCGGTCAGTTTCCTTTTAGTTTTGTTGATTGTTTCCTTTGCTGTGCAGAAGCTTTTTATCTTGATGAGGCCCCAATAGTTCATTTTTGCTTTTAATTCCCTTGCCTTTGGCGATGTGTCAAATAAGAAATTGCTGCAGCTGAGGTCAGAGAGGTTTTTTCCTGCTTTCTCCTCTTGGGTTTTGATGGTTCCTGTCTCACATTCAGGTCCTTTATCCATTTTGAGTTTATTTTTGTGAATGGTGTAAGAAAGTGGTCTAGTTTCATTCTTCTGCATGTTGTTGTCCAGTTCTCCCAGCACCATTTGTTAAAGAGACTGTCTCTTTTCCAGTGGATATTCTTTCCTGCTTTGTCAAAGATTAGCTGGCCATACTTTTGTGGGTCCAATTCTGGAGTCTCTATTCTATTCCATTGGTCTATGTGTCTGTTCTTGTGCCAATACCATGCTGTCTTGATTATTACAGCTTTGTAGTAGAGGCTAAAGTGTGGGATTGTGATGTCTGCCACTTTGGTCTTCTTCTTCAATATTACTTTGGCTATTCGGGGTTTTTGTGGTTCCATACAAATTTTAGGATTGCTTGTTCTAGCTTCGAGAAGAATGCTGGTTCAATTTGGATTGGGATTGCATTGAATGTGTAGATAGCTTTGGGTAGTATTGACATTTTAGCAATATTTATTCTTCCAATCCATGAGCGCAGAATGTCTTTCCATTTCTTTATATCTTCTTCAGTTTCCTTCAGCTTTCTATACTTTTCAGCATACAGATCTTTTAAATCTTTGCTTAGATTTATTGATAGGTATTTTATGCTACTTGGTGCAGTTGTGAATGGGATCAGTTTCTTTATTTGTCTTTCTGTTGCTTCATTATTAGTGTATAAGAATGCAACTGATTTCTGTACATTGATTTTTTATCCTGTGACTTTTCTGAATTCATGTATCAGTTCAGCAGACTTTTGGTGGAGTCTATTGGGCTTTCCATGTACAATATCATGTCATCTGCAAAAGTGAAAGCTTGACTTCATCTTTGCCAATTTGATGCCTTTGATTTCCTTTTGTTGTCTGATTGCTGATGCTAGCACTTCCAACACTATGTTGAACAACAGCGGTGAGAGTGGACATCCCTGTCGTGTTCCTGATCACAGGGGAAAACCTCTCAGTTTTTCCCCATTGAGGATGATATTAGCTGTGGGATTTTCATAAATGGCTTTTATGACATTTAGGTATGTTCCTTCTATGTCAACTTTCTTGAGGGTTTTTATTAAGAAAGGATGCTGAATTTTGTCAAATGCTTTTTCTGCATCGATTGGCAGGATCATATGGTTCTTATCTTTTCTTTTATTAATGTGATGTATCACATTGTTTGTTTTGCGAATATTGAACCATCCCCACAGCCCAGGAATGAATCCCACTTGATCATGGTGAATAATTCTTTTTATATGCTGTTGAATTCGATTTGCTAGTATCTTGTTGACAATTTTTGCATCCATATTTATCAGGGATATTGGTCTGTAGTTCTCTTTTTTTGTTGGGTCTCAGTCTGGTTTGAGAATCAAAGGAATGCTGGCTTCATAGAATGAGTCTGGAAGTTTTTCTTCCCTTTCTATTTTCTGGAACAGCTTGAGAAGGATAGGTATTATCTCTGCTTTAAATGTCTGGTAGAATTCCCTAGGGAAGCCATCTGGTCCTGGACTCTTATTTCTTGGGAGATTTTTGATAACTGATTCAATTTCTTTGCTGGTTATGGTCTATTCAAGTTTTCTATTTCTTCCTGTTTGAGTTTTGGAAGTGTGTGGGTGCTTAGGAATTTGTCCATTTCTTCCGGGTTGTCCAGTTTGTTGGCATATAATTTTTCATAGTATTCCCTGATAATTGTTTGTATTTCTGAGGGATTGGTTGTAATAATTCCATTCATGATTTTGTCTCTTTTGTTCATCTCTCTTTTCTTTTTGAGAATCCTGGCTAGAGGCTTATCAATTTTGTTTATTTTTTCAAAAAACCAATTCTTGGTTTCATTGATCTGCTCTACAGTTTTTTTAGATTCTATATTGTTTATTTCTGCTCTGATCTTTATTATTTCTCTTCTTCTGCTGGGTTTGTGGTGTCTTTGCTGCTCTGCTTCTATTTCCTTTAGATGTGCTGTTAGATTTTGTATTTGGGATTTTTCTTGTTTCTTGAGATAGGCCTGAATTGCAATGTATTTTCCTCTCAGGACTACCTTTGCTGCATCCCAAAGCATTTAGATTGTTGTATTTTCATTTTCATTTGTTTCCATATATTTTTAAATTTCTTCTCTAATTGCCTGGTTGACACATTCATTCTTTAGTAGGGTGTTCTTTAACCTCCATGTTTTTGGAGGTTTTCCAGACTTTTTCCTGTGGTTGATTTCAAGTTCATAGCATTGTGGTCTGAAAGTGTGCATGGTGTGATCTCAATTCTTTTATACTTATTAAGGGATGTTTTGTGACCCAGTATGTGATCTTTCTTGGAGAAGTTTCCATGTGCACTCGAGAAGAAAGTATATTCTGTTGCTTTGGGATGCAGACTTGTAAATATATCTTTCAAGTCCATCTGATCCAATGTATCATTCAGGGCCCTTGTTTCTTTATTGATCCTGTGTCTAGATGATCTATCCATTGTTGTCAGTGGGGTATTAAAGTCCCCTGCAATTACCATATTCTTATCAATAAGGTTGTTTATGTTTGTGATTGTTTTATATATTTGGGGGCTCCCGTATTCTGTGCATAGACATTTATAATTGTTAGCTCTTCCTGATGTATAGACCCTGTAATTATTATACAATGCCCTTCTTCATCTCTTGTTACAGCCTTTAATTTAAAGTCTAGTTCGTTTGATCCTTTCCACTCTGGGGAAGGGGGCCGCCTGGCTGAGACTGAAGCAAGCATCAGTGGGAGGGGTGGTTCCACTGGAAATGGGGTGGGGTACGGAGCTTGGTGAAAGCAACTTAGGTAGTCAGTGACCACTCTGTGCCAGTTCCCATGGGTTGCCCTGTGCTTATGCTAACGAGTGGGGGAGGGAAATGGTGAATACCAGTTCCTTTGTTCCCATAGGGGTCTCTCCATCAATGGTGACTCTCTGGGATGTGCTCTGAGATAATGGAATAACCTCCCCCTGTGTGACCCAAGCACTCTTCAGATTGCTGTTTCCACACTGTGTGTCCGTAGGCTGCATGCCTGCTTTCTCACCTAGAGCAGCACAGTGCCCTCTGGGCTCTATCCCAGTCAAGCATGCTGACTTTTAGAACTCTAGACTTTAAGCCCTGTTGGTTGCAATAACTAACAAAATTAGGTTCTTCTTGCTTTCCAAGCCAATTGCTATGAGGATTCATTTTCCCCCAGGCTCCTCTGTGTGCTCATCCCTTCTCTGCGACTTCGGCTCCATCCCCATGGCAGCAGCCATGATTCCTTTCTCTCCCAAATTACATCTCTGCACTATGTGGCCTCTTCTCTCCCTTGAGTGGTAGTTTATCCTGTCAGTCTTCAGGTTGATTTCTGGGTATTTAGAGTAATTTGATAGTTATCTAGTTGTATTTGTGGGATAAGTTGAGCCTGGACTCCTCCTACTCTGCTGCCATCTTCTACCCTCCAATCAAGTATGTGTATTTTCAATTTCACTAGACAATGTCAATTTATTTTCCAAAGGTTTTCACATGGTTTACAATAGTTTATGACAATTTCCATTGTTTCTTGTTATATCAATATCTGTTATTATTGTACTATTTAATTTCAGTCAATGTAATGGGTGTGTATTATAATCTCATTGTGGGTTTAGCTTGAATTTCTGCATTACTAATGCATTTTCATATATTTACAGCTTTCCCAGATAATACTAGGATTTTTTTTTTTTTATGCTTAGTGGCCATTTTCATTTCTTGTATTGCAAGTTGTCTATACAGATATTTTACCCTTTAAAAAAAAAAGTGAGTTGTCTGTCTTTACTGATTTGTGGAATTTCTTTGTATATTATAAATATGATTCCTTTGTAACTTATACATGTTACACATGTGTTCTATTTTGTAGTTTGCCAATTTTGTTTTGGATAAAATAAATTTAATTTAAATATTTTCAAATTAGCCAATTATGCCCTTTGGGATTAAAGAAATCTTTCTCTAAACTAGGTCATGAATATATTTACTCAAATTATCTTATTTTCAAAAAATAATACTTTTCTTTTCATATTTAGGTTTATAATCCACCTGGAATTAATTTTTTTATATTGTATGAAGTTGAGATCAAGTTAAAGCAGGTTTTCCATGTGGATATTCAGTTGTCCTATTATTATTCAGTAAAAAGCCTATTTTTCCCACTGGTCTGCAATGCCAGTTTTGTCTTATACTGTTGTTTATATACGGGTTCTTTCTTTATGGGCTGTTCCATTGATGTATTTCTCTGATTGCATCAATATCGACACCTCCTTAATTATTGTAGCTTTTTCATAAGTCTTGATTTCTTGTAGAGAAATTTCGACCATATTTCATTATTCTTCAAGTATGTTTTAAGTGTTTTGGGCATTTTGCAATTACATATAAATTTTAGGATTAGCATGTCAATTATAATCAAATGTGCAAAAATATCTGGGATGTTGGTATAAATAGTTTTGAAATTATAGATTAATTTGTGGAAAAATAATTTTAAAAAGTTGTGGTTTCCTGGATGTAGTAAAAGTATATATCCTTAGATTAAATCAAATATCTTTAATACAGTTATATTTGCGTACAGTATATTTGTGTAGAGTGATGGCATTCGTTTTCTTAGATTTCTCCTAGGTTTTGGTAGTTTTGAAGCTGATATAAATGATATCTTTAATTTTTTTTTCCAATCATAAATGATACTTTATTTTTGTTTTTATTTTATTTTATTTATTTTTTAAATTTACATCCAAGTTAGTTAGCATATAGTGCAACAATGATTTCAGGAGTAGATTCCTTAGTGCCCCTTACCCATTTAGCCCATCCCCCCTCCCACAACCCCTCCAGTAACCCTCTGTTTGTTCTCCATATTTAAGAGTCTCTTATGTTTTTGTCCCCCTCCCTGTTTTTATATTATTTTTGCTTCCTTTCCCTTATGTTCATCTGTTTTGTATCTTGAAGTTCTCATATGAGTGAAGTCATATGATATTTGTGTTTCTCTGACTGATTAATTTTGCTTAACATAATACCCTCTAGTTCCATCTATGTAGTTGCAAATGGCAAGATTTCATTCTTTCTGATTGCCACTACTCCATTGCATATATATACATCTTCTTTTTTTTATTGTTGGATCTGATTGGCTAATATCTTGTTGAGGATTTTTTATCCATGTTCATCAAGGAAATTGGTCTATAGTTGTTGTTTTCAGTCGGGTCTTTGTCTGGTTTTGGAATCAAGGTAATGCTGGCTTCATATAATGAGTTTGGGAGTTTTCCTTCCATTTCCATTTTTTGAAACAGATTCCAAAGAATAGGTGTTAACTCTTCTTTAAATGTTTGGTAGAATTCCCCTGGGAAGCCATCCAACCCTGGACTCTTGTTTGTTGGGAGAGTTTTGATTACCTATTTGATTCCTTCACTGGTTATGGGTCTGATCAAATTTTCTATTTCTTCTTGTTTCGGTTTTGGTAGTTTATATGTTTCTAGGAATTTGTCCATTTCTTCCAGATTTCCCAATTTATTGATGTATAATTGCTCATAATATTCTCTTATTATTGTTTATATTTCTGCAGTGTTGGTTGTGATATCTCCTCTTTCATTCTTGATTTTATTTATTTGGGTCCTTTCCTTTTTCTTTTTGATCAAACTGGCTAGGGATTTATCAATTACATTAATTCTTTCAAAGAACGGGCTCCTGGTTTCATTGATCTGTTCTACTGTTTTTGTTTGTTTGTTTGTTTGTTTGTTTCCATAGCATTGATTTCTGCTCTATTCTTTATTATTTCCTGTCTCTGCTGTTTGGGGGTTTTATTTGCTGTTCTTTTTCCAGTTCTTTAAGGTGTAAGGTTAAGTTGTGTATCTGAGGCATTTCTTCCTTCTTTAGGAAGGCCTGGATTGCTATATACTTCCCTCTTATGACTGCCTTTGGTGCGTCCCAGATTTGGGGATGTGGTGTTATTATTTTCATAGGCTTCCATGTACTTTTTAATTTTCCATTAAAATTATTAGTCCATTCATTCTTTAGTAGGATGTTCTTTAGTCTCCAAATATTTGTTACCTTTCCAAATTTTTCCTGTGGTTGATTTCGAGTTCACAGCACTGTGGTCTGAAAATATGCATGGTATGATCTTGATCTTTTTGTACTTGTTGAGGGATTATTTGTGTCCCAGTATGTGATCTATTCTGGAGAACATTCCATTTGCACTGGAGAAGAATGTGTATTATGCTGCTTTAGGATGAAATGTTCTGAATATATCTGTTAAGTCCATCTGGGCCAATGTGTCATTCAAAGCAATTGTTTCCTTGTTGATTTTCTGTTTAGATGATTGGTCCATGGCTGTAAGTGGGATGTTGAAGTCCCCTAATATTATGGTATTATTATCAATAAGTTTCTTTATGTTTGTGATTAATTGATTTATATATTTTGGTACTATCACATTTGGAGCATAAATGTTTACAATTGTTAGGTCTTCTTGATGTATAGACCCCTTAATTATGATATAATGCCCTTCTTCATCTCTTGGTACAGTCTTTATTTTGAAGTCTAGATTGTCTGATATAAGTATGGCTTCTCTGGCTTTCTTTTGTCGATAGCATGATAGATGGTTCTCCATCTCCTTAGCTTCGATCTGAAGGTGTCTTTAGGTCTAAAAGTGTGTCTGTTGAAAACAAGATGAATCTTGTTTTCTTATCCATTCTGTTACCCATGTCTTTTGACTGAAGCATTTAGTCCATTGAAGTTTAGAGTGAGTACTGAAAGGTAGGAGTTTATTGCCATTATGTTTCTTGTAGAGTTGGAGTTTCTGGTGGTGGTCTCTGGTCCTTTCTAGTCTTTGTTGATTTTGGTCTTTTTTTTCCGTCTTTTCTTCCCTCAGAGTATCCGCCTTAATATTTCTTGCAGGGCTAGTTTAATGGTCACCAACTCCTTTAGTTTTTGGTTGTCTGGGAAACTTTTAATCTCTCCTTCTGTTATGAATGACAGCCTTGCTGGATAAAGAATTCTTGGCTGCATAGTTTTACAATTCAGCACATTGAATATATCCTGCCACTCCACTCTGGCCTCCGTTCTGGCCACTCCTGGTTTCTGTGGATAGGTCTGGTGCAAACCTGATCTGTCTTCCCTTGTAAGTTAAGGACTTTTTTCCCTTGCTGCTTTCATGATTCTTTCATTGCATGAGTATTTTGTGAATTTGACTATGATATGCCTTGTTGATAGTCGTTTTTTGTTGAATCTAATGGGAGTCCTCTGTGCTTCCTGGATTTTGATGTCTGTGTCTTTCCCCAGGTTAGGAAAATTTTCTGCTATGATTTGCTCACACAACCCTTCTACCCCTTTTTCTCTCTCTTCATCTTCTGGGACCCCTATGATTCTGATGTTGTTCCTTTTTAATGAGTCACTGATTTCTCTAATTCTTAAATCATGCTCTTTTGCCTTAGTCTCCCTCTTTTTTTCTACTTCATGATTCTCTATAGTTTTGTCCTTTATATTGTTGCTTCTCTGTTCTGCCTCATCCATCCTTCCCGTGATGGAAGCCTTTTGAAATTGCAGCTCAGTTATAGCATTTTTTATTTCATCCTGACTAGCTTTTACTTCTTTTATCTCCACAGAAAGGGATTCTAATCTATTTTTGACTCCAGCTCGTATTCTTATTATCGTGATTCTAAATTCTTGTTCAGACATCTAGCTTGTATCTGTTGATTAAGTCCTGGCTGTCATTTCTTCGTGCTATTTCTTTTGGGGTGAATTCTTTTGTTTCATCATTTTGAAGGAAGAAAAGGAATTAATAATGTAAAAAATTAAAATTAAAAATTAAAAACAATGCACACACACAAAAATCAAATAAACGATGCTAGATATTAGGTGTGTTTTGGTCTGGTTATTGAAAGGAGGTTGATAGATTAGAGAAAAAAAGGGGAAAAATGGAAAAAAATGAAAAACAAGGGAAAAAGGAAAACATTTGAAAATTTGAGAAAATGAATACAATGAAATAGAATAAAATGAAATGATGGAAGTAAAATAGAATTTGAAAAATTACAAAAAGTAAAAAATATAGTAGAAAAAATAAAGAAAAATAGTTTTAATAAAAATTGAAGATAAAAATAAATTTTTTTTCTTTCTGTATTCAAGAACAAAAAAGAAACGAAAAGAAAAAAAAAGGAAATTGAATAGATGGACCAGCAAACAGATTGAAATAGGATAGAAATTACATCGTTTTCCCCTAGAAGTCATACTATGAAGCACGTTATAGTCTGTAAACTAAGCAGGCGGCGAGATTTGTAGTGTTCCTGAAGAGGGAGTTTGGCCTAGTTGTGTGGGGCTTAGTGTAATGGCTCCATTGTCCACTAGATGGCCCTGCTTAGCTTACTGGGGTGGATTGTTGTGGTGCTTATAGGTGTGTATGCACATGCTCAGGAGGGATGAAAATGGCATCCCCCAGCTACCCAGTCTCTAGTATCAGAACTCTGTGCCCTCCCCGACCAGTAATCGCACACCCATCCTTTGTCTCCGGCTTCTGTCCACTCCCCGCTTTTATGCTGTGACCAAGCCATCAGTTTGCCAGACGGCACCTCACTTCTGAGGGACTGCAGCTTTGACCCGCTCAGATCCTCTGCAGGAGGGTCTCACCAAGCAATGGCCCAATGCCAGCCACACCCAGGAACGTTCTCAGGATCATGCTGCTGCCAATGCCCAGAGACTGTGGCTGGGTGGGTGCCAGTCCACCCCAGAAAAAGTTCATGCGATCATGTAGCAGCAGCATTTCAGGGATTATGGAAAATCACAACACACATCTGGCACCAGGCTTCACCCTTAATGAACTTGTTCCAGAACCAGTGAATGTGGCTGTTCTTTGGAGTCTTCTGGGACTAGGTCGCCACACAGCCTCTACAAAATGTCCTTGCAACAATGGAACCGCTTCTCCCCGTGTGGCCCAAGGACCTCCTGGACCCCACTTTGCTCCTGGGGATCCTTCCTTCCCACCAGAGCACTGCCAGGTATTGAGCTGCGGAGTTTCAGACTCTGCGCTCACCCTGTTTATAAACTTTTAATGGAATTTAAACTCTCTCCTTTCTCCTTTCTCCCTTTTTAGTTCAGTCTCTGTGGCTGTTTCCACTTTTCCACTTTCTCTCCAGCTGGTTTGTGGGGGGGGGGGTGTTTTTCCCATATTCTCCCCCCATCTCCATCCTCTCTCCACAGGCGAAAACAGCTCCCTGCCCTCTATGGTTTCTCTCTCCCCCAGTTTACCTCTCCATGCCACGTACCTGATGAATTCTGTGGTTCAGGTTGTGCAGATTGTTGTATTAATCCTCAAATCAGTTTTCTAGGTGTGCAGGATGGTTTGGTGTTGATATGGCTGTATTTCATGGATATGAGATGGAAAAAAAACTTCCATGTTGTTCTGCCATCTTGGCTCCTCCTTTGAATTCTTTTTCATTTTCAATTTGTTGCAGGTTAAGGAGTTGTAGATGATTTTTAGAAATTGATCTTGTATTTCTCAACCTCCCTAAACTCATATCTTAATTTTAATAATTGATCTGTAAAGTTGTTGGATTTTCACTGTGCACAAGTATATTATCTGCAAATAATGACAATTTTATTCCTTCATTTGTAATTCTTTCATTTTCTCTTTAGCACAGCCTAGGATCTCTTGTTCTTCATTTAATAAATTCAGTGAGTGTAGTCTTCTCATCTCTTACTGATTTCAAAGAGAAGAATTTTGACATTTCCTCATCAACTTTGATATTTTCTGTACATTTTATAATACTTTACCTTTATCATCTGAAAAAGGTCTATTTCTTGATTTTGCCACTTTTGAAGAGAATGTGGGAGAATCTACCCACCTTGGAGGCTGAATAGTTTTTATGGTTGTTTCTCTACACCTACCACGCAATCCCAAAGTTAATACCATATATTTTAAGTTTTTATCATGACACCATTCCATATCTAGGTACTATTTTTTTTTTTGTCTCAGCCCAAATTTAATGTACCATAAGAAGAAAACCCAAAGTCTCAGTGGCATTCCACAATTGGTTGGTATGTCTCACAAGCTTTGGAGCGGCTAGGTTATATGTGTTTCAGCATGTGATTCTGTGTTCACATATTCTAGATAATTCTCTTAAATCCATTTTCTTCTTTGTTTAATTGAGACTGACCATCTTTTCTCTTGGGGATATTTAATTTCCATTTAATGTAATGACAATATTTGTAATATGCATCTTATTAGGTATTTTTAATTTATCCTACCTGTTATATATTACCATTTCTCTCATTTTGTTTTCTGGATTGAATGTTTTATTTTTTAATCCTTCTTGGAGGCTGGAAGTTTTTCACCAGTCATCAATTTTTTAAAGATTATCCTAGAAAATTTAATTTGTATTATTCACTCATGAAAATCTTTTAATAATTGATACCTTTATCCTCTCTTCCCCAAATCAATCCACCTTATAATCCAATGACTTTATTTGTCTCCTCCCAAATTACACACTAATGTATGTGTATGTGTGTATAAAACCTCATTATTTTTCTTTTATAGAAGCAATGCTTATTTAGGTATACTCATATATCTATTTATTTATCTCTTTAGTTTTTTTCTGCATCTGATTTTCTATTTGCAATAATCTTGTCTGAGGTCACCCTTGAGAATTTTCTTATTTTGTAAGCTTTCTGGTGGTGAACTGTCAGTTTTCATTTGTTTGAAATGTCTTTATTTTGTTTGCATGTTTAAAGCACATATTCACTTGGTGGAGCTTTTGAGGTTGGCAATAATTTTTCTTTAATACAATGAAGAAATCATTCAAACGTTGTTGTTGAGAACTCATCTCACAGTTTGTCTTTTACCTCTTTGAAAGTAATCAAATTTTTGTTTCATTTTAAGACTTCTCTTTTTTTTTTAACAGCATCACTCTGATGTAATTAAATGCACCCTTCCAAAAAAATTATTCTATTTAGCTTTCGATGAGCTTCCTTAGTACATGGTTTGATGTGTTTCATCAAGTCTGGAAAATTCTTAGGCATTATTTCTTGTAATGGAGTCTGTCCATTTGTCCTCACCTTTTGGTACTCAAAATGTGTGTATATGTATAGAAAGTCTTCCCACTGTCTTCTCTGTTTTGACCCTCTACATTTCCACATTTTTTGTTGCTCTTTGCCTGATTTTTTTCTATATATATTTCTATTCACTGATTGTGATTTCACCTCCATCTAATCTGCTCTTAAACCTGTCCACTGAGTTCTTAATTTCAGACATATTTCTTCAGTTACACATTCTCATTTATTTCTTATCAAGTTTCTATTAAAGCATTATTTGTAGATTGAAATTTTCTGTCAAAATAATAATGTTTGGCTTTTATTTTTTTTTGGCCATAAGCATGTGGTTTGTGTCTTCTAATATCATTATCTGAAGTTCTGGGGTCTGTTTCTATTGTCTGTTTTTTTGCTGGCTCTCCCTCATGCTGTCTATATCTTGTTTTCCTTTATTGTTTCCTGGAAATTGTATTTGAAAATTTCTTTATAGAAATAACCTAAGTTCTAGGATGACTTTGTCTTTGTCCAATGCAAATTTTCATTTTTCATTTCCTCACTGTTACCTTTAGGATCCATTTCTCCTAGATCCTAACACAGCATAAAGGATATCTTACTAAGATCCTCTCCTCTTGTGTATGCTGAACTTTGACTTTTTCCTTTTAGCTCTGTGAGAGCCCTTTTCTAAAAACTATGCTGACGGTGTCTTACTCTTATCTCATTGGGTCTTACCATTATATTTTATGCACCAACTTGACTTCCAAATATTAGAATCTGCATTTCTTTGCCTGAGGGCTCTTTCTAGTAGCCATATGCATGGCAGGTGACAGAGAAGATTTGATTCGTTGGGAGTCATAAGCAATGACTAAAGATAGTTGGTATATAAATATTCCAACTCCCTTTTCCTTAGAGTTAAATAATTTTTTTAAATGTTTATCCACTTCTGAGAGAGAGAGAAACATAGTTCCAGTTGGGGAGGGGCAGAGAGAGAGAGGGACACAGAGTCAGAAGCAGGCTCCAGGCTTTGAGCTGTCAGCACGGAGCCTGACGTGGGGCACGAACCACAAGATCATGACCTGAGCTAAAGCCAGATGCTGAACTGACTGAGCCACCCAGGTGCCCTTATGGTGAATTACTTTTTAATCCTAAGGTCTACACTAGTTACAGAGTTCCACAGCAGGATTAAGCTTCAGTTACATTATGGGAACTTGCCTAATGATGCCATATTTGTCACCATTTCTTTGCTCAGTTCCTTACTCTCCTACCTGCTCCTACCTGTGTTTTTTAGGTTCATCT
Organism: Panthera uncia; assembly: GCF_023721935.1. Lineage (NCBI taxonomy): Eukaryota > Metazoa > Chordata > Mammalia > Carnivora > Felidae > Panthera > Panthera uncia. The sequence continues at coordinate 37,126,646 of NW_026057577.1, forward strand.
CTAAGTAAGTTACTTGCATTCAGCTTTTCCTCAGGGAACCCAAAGTCACTGAGTCAAGGTTTACCTCATTCTCTCAGCTACCTTGGTGGATCTGCAAACTCTCACAGTATAAAAGTGGACTTCGTTACTGGACTCAGTTTTCTAGATTCATGGCTTCTACTAAACCTCATTTGAGTAATTTTTGCTCTCTAGGTAACTCACAGATATTATTTAGAATTTCTTCTTAAACATATTTTATTAATTTTTAAAAACTTTCTTTAGTGGGAAGGCTACTCCAAGTTACCCAGCATAGCATTAGCAAATGTGGCAACTTCAGCTCTTACCTCCTCATTTTTTTCATATCATTCTTTTATTCTTTTCTTTGGGAGTCTCACTAAATACATGTAGTTTATTTATTTATTTCTGAGAGAGAGAGAGATAGAGAACAGGGGAGGGGCACACAGAGAATCCCAAGCAGGCCCCCTGATGTGGGGCTCAAACTTATGAACCACGAGATCATGACCTGAGCTGAAACCAAGGTTTGGCCACTTAACCTACTGAGCCACACAGGTGCCCCTCATTTTAAGTCTTCTCACTCTAATATGAATATCCTCCAAGTTCTCCACTGTAATTTCTATTTCTTTTCTCTCTGTGTTGTAATCTGAGCATTTTTTTTAGTTCTCTCTTGTAGTAGCTTCCTTCTTCCATCACCTGTTCCTAATCTTCTGTAAAACCCTTCTAAATTGTATTTCAAATTATATTTTTCATTCTTATTCAAAAATATTTTTTTGTTTTTGACATTCAATTTTTATTTCTGTAAACATTTCACACATAGTTATTTTATATTTATGATTCCAACATCCGAACTCCTTGGTGGTCTGTTTTTTGTTGTTTTTTCTGGTAGCTTATTTCCTTGTGTGTGGGTTGATTTTTTATTATAAACTCAAATTTGGTCATCATTAATGTGTGGTAAACTTGGGAGTCTAAACTGAGTTTCTTCCTCCAGTGAGAAAATATTTTTTTAATGTTTATTTATTTTTGAAAGAGAGAGAGACCAAGTTGGGGAGGAGCAGAAAGAGAGGGAGACAGAGAACCTGGAGCAGGCTCTGTACTGACAGCAGAGAGCCCAATACAAGGCTCAGACTTAGGAAGAAACCATGAGATCATGACATGAGGTGAAGTCAGATGCTTAACCAACTGAGCCACCCTGGCACCCTGAGGAAATTTTTTTTTTAATTTTGCTGAAAGCCAGGGAGTGCTATTGAACAATGATGATTTTATTCCTAACCCAATGATGATGAATTAACATGTGTCTCAGATTCAGTTTTCCCACCTTGCTTCTGGGACAAGTCTTGGTCTCCACATCTACACTTGTGAAACAAATTATTTTCCTCAGTGCAGCCCATGCTTTTTTGGATATAGCTACTTCACCACTTTTTACTCCTTACTGGCAATTTCTCTTATTTTCTAAACTCCCAGTGATGCAATAAGAATGAGATTTTACCCAGGATCTAGTTGTTTTGTCCTGCAAAAGTCCTTCTGAATACCTAATATAGCATACCGACAGAAGCAGAAACTCTAGTGTAAAACTGTAATTCCGCATTGAGAATCCATGATAAAAATAAGATTTCTTGGATGAAAATGTTGAGTTTGCAAACTATCTAGAAAGTTAAACTTAAATTCAGATTCATTTTCTTCTGGTTATTTAGACATGGTCTTTGTAAGTACTTTAAAAATATCACAGACAAAAACGTGTAAATACAGTTCTTTGTAAACTCCTAAATTTGTTCACAGTAGGGCTTCATTCCATTAGTGATCTATTTTTATTTATTTAAACTTTTTTTTTATTTGACTATTGTTGACACACAATGTTATATTACTTTCAGGTGTTCAACATAGTGATTCAACATCTCCATATGTTATGCTCATGACAAGTGTAGCTACTATCTGTCACCATTCAATGTTACTAGAATATGTTGACTATATTCCCAGTCCTGTACATTTTATTCCCATGACTTCCTCTATTTTTAAAATTAATTGGGAGATCGGTAGATTTTAAACCTACTACACACTGGAAATACCTGGGAGGAATTTTTAAAGCAAATTCCTTAAGCCTAACCCACATCTGCTCATTCAGATCCTTAGGTGATGGGGAACTGGAGAAGTGGGGCCCAGGAATTTGCATTTTTAATAAGCTACCAGGTAATTCTAATGTACAGTCAGTTTTGGGAGCCATAGGTCTAGAAATTGTCTGCTTTGCTTTTACCAATGAGAGATTTTAAGGTTCTTTTATGAAATTATTTTATCAACTACTCATTCGCTCATAACCCCCTCCCCCACTTATGTATTTGCTGTGCACATAAGAAGTGCTGTGGAGAACATACGATTAATAAAACACATCTTCAGGGAGTTTATAATCTATGTGGTAGGATTAGGCATGCATTCACATATCTTACGTAAGATATTTTCAGTATCATAAGACAAAGTTCAGTGTTGAAATGGAGTGATCATGCAAATTACTAACATAGTCATCAGGGCTATTGGCCAAGACCAGAAGTTAAAACTTGAATGGATAGCAAAAGCCTTAAGAGAGAAGAATCAGTAGAAACATAGAAAAACAGAGTTCTCAAAGGCCTTGGGGTCAGTTAGGCAAAGATTTAGTGAACACAGCAGAAGAGTTTTCTTTCTGTTGTTTTAATCAGTTGTTTGAATTCCCTGGAATTTTAAGGTATAACAATATACTCTACTAGGATTTGCTAAATAGATGTGAAAAATGGTTTTCAGCCTTGAATAGCTGTGTGTTAATAGAACCATCAGGGGCGGAAAGATGCCTTCCTGCCAATAAATATTTACTACGGAGGTTTGGATTTAGGGCAACAGTTACCATCTCAGTGTTGATTCTCTGCTAGTAAGTTAATGATTTCCTCAGCTGCACTTGGTGTCCCATAGCTATTTTCATTCATCATTAGTTGGAAAGAGTAACAACCTGTAGGCTGAATCAATCTTTGACATAAAGTTTGAAGAGGAAAAGGACAAGGAAGGGAAATTATGTTGCCTTTGAAATACAGTTGCAGTATACTGGCTCTTGTAGAACCAAGGCTCTAATAACTCTTTTAGGTTTTTCCTTTACACTCAGCCTTTAGGGAACTCCTTCTTTTTTCATGAAGTTTCCAGTGTCATTTTCTATCATTTTACCGACATTGTTTCCTTCATTAACCACAGGTTTCAATCATCCTTTCTTTTTTCTCCTTCTTCATTATCTCTCTTGCTAGAATGTAGCTATCTGAGATGAGCACACACGAGAGAGAGAGAGAGAGAGAGAGAGAGAGAGAGACAGAGACTGATTAGTTCCACACTTGCATCCCAGAACCTATACATATTGAACTCAGACATATTGAACCCAGTGCTTATTATATATTTGTTGAATAAATAAGGTGCTGAAATGCCACAGCAGTGTGGAATGCTGAGTTAGTATCTAGTGAAATGAATCCAAATTTATAACAACTGTACTCATTCTTTTATTTCACTTTGTAAGTAATCTTTTAACTTTTGGGTGCAACTTAGTACACATATCTTAGTCCCCTCCTTTGTCGTGGCAAAGAAGGCAACTCCTAGCTGGCTTCTGGTAGTCTTTGCTTGGAGTCCATCCTGAAAGTGGATGCTACACCAGTTTTTCTAGAACATTTTCTCCTATCACATATCTGCTCAAAACATTCAATAACATCTGATTATTAGAAAATACTATAGAATATTCATTAGACTGTTTCAGTGTAATTGAAATTTCAGTGTAATTTCAGCTTTCTTCTCCAACCTTACCCCTCTTTCTCCCTTGGTGAAATTTATCTTTTCCTACAGCCTCTTGCTTCCTTCGGGTATATATTATAGACAGTTCCACTTGATGGCACGGTTCATTCTAGCTGGTATGCTATTCATCTTTCAGCTGTCTTTTAAAATCCTATTGATTAAAAGACCCAACTGGTAATGAAGGCTTTCACCTTAGTCAAGGCCATGGGATTATTTCTTCCTCCTTATTGTCCCAAAGCCCAAATATCCCTTTACTTTTCCCAGTAATATCTTATGCTTTTTATCTGATTTTCATACATAAATTTTCCTGTGTGTATAATCTGGATATCAAAGTATTTTATAAATCCCCCTGTATATACTCTTCTGTATTCCCCTACATCTTCACTCAGTGCTGCTGATAGGGTAGATGCTCCAAAAAGAATTCCTGAATGAATGAATCAATGAATTAATCAATCAATCTTGCAAGATCAGCATGTTAAAAGAGGGATCTAGATCAGGTATGTTGGATAAATTTGGTCTCCTCTTTTGATAGTGATTGGTTGATAGTGGATATCTGGAGCACAGAGTTGAGCATCTTTAGGTCAGCAAGAATACCATAATCACTGTATTTGCCCAGGAAGGTAGAGGAAGTGGTCTACTGTATGCAGTAAGTTCATTTGACGTGTATAAAATTGACTTGTTTATAGGTAGAAAATGGTCAGATATTGGCAGGTTAATATTGTTCAACACTGACTTCCTACTCTTAAATTTTAAATTATTTCAAACATTTTTTAACCTTGTGGAAATCTTGATACTCCTGTCAGAGTTCATGACAATGAGTAAGTTCTCTTGTGATTCCAGACCATTCTGGTGGTGTAGTTACAGTTAGACATGGGGTGAAATCCATAGATGGATAAGACGGACTCCTGCCTTTTCTAAGGATAATAAATGAAAATCAACATTCTGGTACTAAATGGTAGAGTTAGTAAATTCCATGGCTAATACATAGGCTAAATTGTTTATCTATATAAATGTTATTTATAGGAGCCTTGTAAACTAAAAATACATCATGAATTTTCTTAGAACTAGGAATCTTTGATCAAAATTCAGCTATTTAATTTTCACATCAGTATTTGAACTTGTAGTAGTAACCATTTCTCATTACTTACGTTCAGCAAGGTAACTCTACTAACATGCTTATGTTTTCTGCTGTGTAGTATTTTTTTTTACCACATGGAGTCCTTAATTTCCAATTACTGTTTGCCATCCATCTTCTCAATGGACTATAGAACATGGACAGATGACTAATCACTGGGAGAAGAAATAGGGCTCAAAACAGGACAGGCCAGTAATGAGCTGCTTCCTTGGCATGAAATATTTTACTTCCACCTCTCAAGCAATACTTAAGATGTGCAAACAAATCCATAAGTTGTTCAGCACATTATACTCTATATTATCTTTGAATCTCTCCACTTTGAAAACTTCTCTTAAAATCACGTTAGGGGCACCTGGATGGTTCAGTCAGTTAAGCGTCCAACTCTTTTTTTTTATATATGAAATTTATTGTCAAATTTGTTTCCATACAACACCCAGTGCTCATCCCAACAGGTGCCCCCCTCAATACCCGTCATCCACCCTCGCCTCCTTCCCACCCCCATCAACCCTCAGTTTGTTCTCAGTTTTTAAGAGTCTCTTATGTTTTGGCTCCCTCCCTCTCTAACCTCTTTTTTTTTTCTTCCCCTCCCCCATGGTCTTCTGTTAAGGTTCTCAGTGTCCAACTCTTCATCTCGGCTCAGGTCACCATGTCATGGTATCTGAGAACGAGTCCCAGGTCTGGTTCTATGCTGACAGCAAAGAGCCTGCTTGGGATTCTTTCTTTCTCTCTCTCTCCCTCTCCCTCCCTCACTCGTGCTAGCTCTCTTTCTCTCTCAAATAAATAAACCTTTAAAAAAAAGTTTTCTAAAAAAAAAATCAGGACTTTATATCATGTGCTAAATCTTACATTGAGGTTCTGGCTGCCTAGAGGTTCTCTACTGAGAAGAAATCTCTGGTGTTGTCTAGGGGAAGTGCCCTGCATTTGGTGAGCCTTTTGAACAGTCAGGGACTTACTATAGGCAGGAAAGTATGATTTTAGAATTTGAATAGAAACAAAAACAAAGGGCATCTGGGTGGCTCAGTGGATTGAGCTTCCAACTCTAAATCTCACTCAGGTTAAAATCTCAAAGTTTGTGAGTTCCTGCCCTGTGACCAGCTCTCACTGAGCCTGCTTGGAATTCTCTTTCTCTCTCCCTCTTTCTGCCCCTCCCCCACTCGCATATCCGTGCATGAGTGCGCTCTCTCTTTCAAAATAAAGAAATGAACTTTTTAAAAAACAATTTAAAAGGAAACAAAAACAAGAACTTAGTTTTTAAATGAAAACAATTGGGTTTCAGAGTTAGAACAAGAATCTCCCACTACTTCAGCTGATTTGGTCTTATTGAACCACCTTTAAACTGTGGCTCTGATGCCTCTCTTCCAGGATAAATGCCAACTGTAATTAGTATGTCCCTATGCTTCCTGTCTGTAAAGTAGAGATACAACTGTATTACCTTTTCCATTGTGCACTAATAACATCCTTTCAGGTAAACTTAACCAAAGAAGAAAGTCAGAGCCACCTAAATAAATTAAGTAATCAGGTAATTTTGACAAGGGGAAGTACATTTGTTATCTTTCTTTAAATTTTAATGTAGTTGTCTTCCTCTCTCCTTCCCTTTCTTTCTTCCTTCTTCTCTTTTTCTTTCATCTGTTGTTCTCAGAGCCAAATTAGCATCCTTAATAGACAGTGAGAGAAAGAGTATTTGGAAAGGGTAAGCATCAGTTTCATTTAGCTCAATTAATCTTTTAGGTATACGGAAAACCCAGGGTGCTATGATGGACATAAATTGAGAAAGTAGATGTGTAAGTATTAGAAAATAGTAGGGGAGGACTAAAAAAACTTAAATGTAAGTTACTTTGATTATCTTGAAAGAGGATCACAATGCTGATGATGCCAGTTTTCTAGGCAGGGGGGAAACACTAGATGAATGTGATTTATAGCCTACTCTAGAGGGGCTGGGACAGTGACATGTAAAACCTGAAGATCTAAGCAGGGTTCAATAATTGAATTCTTATTTCTTTGTTAGACTCTGAAAAGGGCCAAGATGTGGCATGTATTATAATACTTGCTTTTGTTCCAGAATCTGGCATACTGAAGCAGTGAGAGTTTGTTGCATTAATGAATGGACGGATGAATTAGGGATCTGACCAATGTGAAGCTCTGGCAGCTTCCGCAATATGATTTCTATTGTCTGTGATGACTTCCAGCTCTTGGAATTGCTGCTTCCAACCTACAACCCACATTTACCTCTTCATTTCAAACACAAAGGCTTGAAAGACTGCTTTTTCTCCTGATGTCATTGTCAATTAACCTGTTATAGCAAGGCTGTGCCCAGGGAATGAATGAGGTAGGGTCACAGTGATGTGCAGATTACTGTTATTTTAGGGTGTGTGTATCTATTATGGCTCTTAAACTTGCTAACCTAATGTATGTTCACTGTTTAAAATTAGAAAATAGAATAAGCAAAGCCTCAAGTTACTCCCAATCCTATCACCTAGAGACAATCATTGTTAATATTTTGTGTCATATCCTTATAGGATTCTTATTCATTTCCTCCTATTCTCCCTATTCATGTAAGTGTACATATATATTTAAGTGTAAGTGTAAATATATATTTAAGTGTGAATATATATTAATATACATACATAAATTATTACATGCATAAATTTAAGTCTTTATATCACTTATCAGTGATCATGTTACAAAATAATTCCTTCATAGATTTTTTTTTTTTTTGGAAGTGAGCACAATTCTTCAAAGGAAATCGGGATCAGGAAAATAGTCATGTGTAAGCCACGTTTCTCTAATTAGTGAAAAAAAATAACATAATTAGTTAATGTTATTCATTATTAACACACCATGGACTAGATACTGACTGACTCAAAATAAAACAGAGAACACTGCTTACCAATTGATACAGATGCAAAAAGATAAACTCAGTGTTAGAATGGATATGGGGAAGTGCGCTTACCCATGTTCTATTTGTGGGATTGTACCCTAGTGCTATTTTTGTGGAAATTACTATTTATATGTTTAACTTTGAATATGGAAATTTTAAAAGCTACACAAAAGTAGAGAAAATACTGGGGCACCTGGGTGGCTCAGTCAACTAACCGACCTCAGGTCATGATCTCGTGGTTCATGGGTTCAAGCACCACATCAGGCTCTGTGCTGACAGCTCAGAGCATGGAGCCTCCTTAGGATTCTGTTGTCTCTGGTTCTCTCTGTCCCTGCCCTGTTCACACTGTCTCTCTCTGCTTCTCAAAAATAAATAGAAGTTAAATTTTTTTTAAAAAATAAATTTTAAAATATTAAAAGGTAGAGAAAATATAGTACTCTTCTATGTATCCATCACCCAGTTTGAAAAATGAGAAAGTCAAAGCTAATCTTGTTTTATTTATACCCTACTCACTAGCCAACACTGCTCATTATTTTGAAACAAATCTAATATGCAATCTGATTCACTACTGTTACCTTATTCTACCCCCAAGCAAGAATTCCTTTAAAAAGTTACAACACCATTATCAAATCTAAAACATTTACAGTAATTTCTTAATATCATTAGTATTCAAGTTTCCCAGATTGTCATTTTGTTTTTTAGTTTGTTTGAGTCAAGCTCCAAATAAGTTCGTAGGCTATAATTAGATGACATGTCTCAAGTCTCTTTTAATCAAGGAGTTCATTTGCCACCTCTTTTTTTTCTTGTATTTTTTTGCTCAAGAAACCAGATGTTTTTTCTTATAAGGCTTCCATATTTTGAATTTTGCTGATTCCAGCTCAAGTTATTGTTTACCAATTTGATTTATTTCAGGTACATAGAGTTCTTGTGATAAAGGCAAGAGAGTTATTTTCTCCCTATCTTTCCTCTTCTTCCTCTAATTTTTTCTTCTTTTTTAAAAAATAATATTCAGTCTAGTGAGTAGTTTCCTTAATATCTGAAAGTGGCCAGTGATTTTTTTAATGTCACTATAAATTCATGGATTAAAACTACCACATGTCTGAACTAACGGCACTCAGTGATTCTCACTGCATTTATGATTCACATTGCCAATGGGGTCTTTGCCAATTGGGTCCTAGGTGCTTTTGGAATGACACCTGATGACAAGATATTCCAAGCTCTTCTTACAGATTTTCTATGATGGACTTAAATTGAGCCATTTCTCCCAGGATCCCTGCTTTCTTTAAATGGGCAGTGGTGTTTAGAGGCCACACTTTGGATACCAGGGGTGCCTAGTCCATCTTTCTTTCTTTTTAATACACGTAGCTAGGAATATGATTTTTTCAGATGAAATATATCATGAATTATACTGATACTTCTAATCCATATTCAGGACTACAGGCTTTTTGTGTTTCCTTATCAATATTACATCTATTTCTTTGTTCATTGCTGAACATCTCAGCTCTTAAGAATGTCAACATAATTACTTTCTGCTTAACCATGCAATACGTTAATAGTAGTCCCAGAATAATGATACCAATAACTATTGCCAATAACATGATTACTAAAAATCATTTTTATTTTCATTTCTTTCTTGAAGTATATCACACTTGGAAGTTATAGCCAAATTACTGTTTTTTTACGGGCCACTTGGAACAGTTATTTCCTCTGTTGTTAGGCCATAACTCAAAACATAGTTAGCTTAATTTGTTTCATTATGTTTTCAACATTTACAGGTGGTATTTTTATTTTTTATTTTATTTAAAATCTTTTATTTTTTTAAAGAGAGAGAGTGTGAGTGAGAGAGAGAGGTGAAGGGAGAGACAGAATTTCAAGCAGGCTCCACACTCAGCACAGAGACCAATGAAAGGCTCTATCCCACAATTCTGGGGTCATGACTTGAGCCGAAGTCAAGAGTCAGACGCTCAACTGAGTGAGCCACCCAGGCACCTCTACAGGTTGTACTTTTAGATTGAATTTTGTCATTTATCCAAGTACATGTTTTGATTTCAAAGCTATAAAACAAAGTAGTTCAGATAAGTCTAGCTTCAGTTCTTATCTCTAACTCTATTGATTTGCTCTTCTTATAAGAATCAATTTAAAGAATTTTTGGTTTAATTTTTCAATTTTTAAAAAATACAGTAACTCTGTAAGTACATTTAGGTTTAATATTTCTTAGATGAACAATAATAGACTTGACACACTTGTCTCCAGCTTGCTTTTTTGCACTTTGAATTTTATTATGGCAATCATTCCATATTAGTATATATAGATATTCCCCTTTCCTTTTACACATCTGTATACTCCTCCATATTGGATTAAAGAAGTCTTCCACTGATGGGTAATATGGTGGTTTCCAGCTTTTTGCTACTCAAATAATGCCATATTTCACACATATGAAATATGAGCCACTTCTGAGCCAGCTTAAATGTGTATTTCTCCAGATAGAATTGTTGCCTCTGAAGAAATTTCCCTCTCTGAACACATTCTGTGTGTGGTATACACAGTGCAGGATGTGGTAGAGGTAAGGTGTGCATATCAGGAAATGAGGCTAGTATTGTAGATCTAGACTGTAGCACAATGGTATTCAACACGAAATGGTCTTCAATGTCAAGCTGAGGAAATTTGGCCTTTATGTCAGAGGCAAAGGAAAGTGAGGGAAGGTTTTTGAGTATGGGAATAAAATGCTCATGTGAGCATTAATAAAGTGAGTCTGTGGCTTTAGTCAAACGACTGGTAAGGAACAGGTTTCCTGAGAGGGTCCTTAACTTAGCAGGCTCAATATGTTGAGCTTTTCTACCACAGAAGCTTTGATATAGTATGTGATATTTGTGATTTTTTTTTTGTGGAAAAAAATTCTCAAGAGCTTTTGAGTAATCAGTGAGGCCTGAACACTTTGTCAGCTAAAGTACCCTGAAATCAATGCCACAGTGCCACCATGAACATACTAATTTCATTCCAACATTCAAATTACGTAGTTATGACTCTCCACAGTCCACTTCACCTGGAAATTGCAGAATTTCTACTGCCTTCTTTGTAATAAGAAATGGTCTCTTCTCCAATGTAGGAAAATAATTGAAATTTTGCTTTATTATTTTCATCTCTATATTTTGATACCAATAATCATTTATAAGTTTTTTTTTTTTCTTTCTTGGACAGAGCCAGTGCTAGCTGTGATGTGACCAAATCAATGTAGATCTCAAATTCCTATTTGGAAAAGAAACAAATTGATCTTTTCATGTTTAAGAATCTATGTTTCTACAAGCTTGAGCATCATGTATTTTTCTACATCTTATGAGAATGGTGAACAATGCTGACCATTGAACAGAACAGCATCAGTTCTTAATGTTGTATTTATGATTTAATTTAATGTCACTGTTTTCTTCTGGGTGTGGATACTAATTGGGATAAATGTGAAACAATGAATCTAAAAAAACTGATTCTAAAGATTATCTGAACTAATTTTTAAAAAAGGTAATTTTGGTAAAAGCCTAGAATGAGGAGAATTTGCCTAAAAGAGACTAAGAAGATTTTTAGAGTTTCAATAACTTAGGAAATCTGGTACAAGTTCAAGTGTAGACTAACCTATTAATGAAATCTTTTTTTTTCCTGACAGACAGAGGGAGGGAGAGAGAGAGAGGACCAGTGGGGGAGGGATGGAGAAGGGGGGAGACAGAGGATCTGAAGAGGGCTTTGTGCTGACAGCAGAGAGCCTGATGCAGGGCTTGAACTCATGAACCATGAGATAATGACCTGACCTGAAGTTAGATGCTTAACCAACTGAGCCACCCAGGTGCCCCTATTGATGAAATTCTTGAAACTATTTTTTCCTTAAGTAGATGTTTCTTGATTATCTACCATTTTCTAGCCTCTGAGAATTTAGAAGCAACCAAAATAGACAAGATCACGGCTCTCTTAAAGTTTCCATATGAGTGGGGGAAATAAACAAGCAAACACATAAATAAATAAATAAATAAATAAATAAATAAATAAATCAAGCAAATATTCAATTATGATAGTTACTACAAATAAAATAAAATAGTGTGAGAGAATAGAGAATACTTGCATACCTAATGGGTGATTTTCTTTGGGTAATGAGAAAAGACCTCTTATGAAAGTGACTTTTAGAACAGAGACCAGAAAAAGAATAAATAAATATCTGACAATATGTAGGGGTTTAGAGGTTTATTGAGTGTGAATCAAAATTCCCTCCATAATCCTAGCACATAATTCACATATAGTACATGTAAGAAATTCATATAAAGAATGCACCTCTGGGGCGCCTGGGTGGCTCAGTCAGTTAAGCGTCCGACTTTGGCTCAGGCCCTGATCTCACGGTCTGTGAGTTCGAGCTCCACGTCCGGCTCTGTGCTGACAGCTCAGAGCCTGGAGCCTGTTTCAGATTCTGTGTCTCCCTCTCTCTCTGACCCTCCCCCATTCATGCTCTGTCTAAAATAAATAAACATTAAAAACAAAATTAAAAAAAAAAAAGAATGCATCTCAACCAATCAGGAACTGATAGTCCATTCAAAAAGTGTTGTTAGATAAATCTGTATATTACAAGTAGATGATAAATTTTAACCAGAAAATAAAAAGGAAACCACAGAATACTAGAAGGAAACATGGATATGTTTGTGATCTTGGAGTGGGAAAGAACTTCATAAAAGCAGTGAAGGAAACCACAAAGGAAAACGTTAGAAAAATGTTGGCAGTAAATGTGGCGATGCACAAAAGCTCCCAAAATAAACCAAGAAACACCAACATCTCAACTAATAAGACATCAAGAGACATGGTAGGAGCCTGTAATTCATATAAGAATAAATACAGACTCTTTGAACTTACACTGCAAAAAGATTCAGCCTTAGTAGAAATACATTTTAAAGAAAACTAAAGGAGTGATGTGATTTTTGTTATAGTGGCCAAGAAAAAATGACTCTATTCAATGATTCTGATGGTGGGTTGGACAGCACACATTCAGATATTTTTTACATCGGTTGTACTTTTCAACCTTTAATCTTTACATTTGGGGAATGTCTACCAAAAAGTAAGATTACAGTTCATCTTGGACAGACTATTTAACTTCCTTTACTCCCTTATGAAAGGGAGAAATCTGAGATGGAGATAGACTTAAATTCAAGTGCATTGGCCAGAGCATGGTTTAAAGAGAGTAAGATAGTAGGAACTTCAATGTTCAACAGTAAGGGAAAGGCACAACAGTAAGATTAGACAACCATGACAATTTATCTTTTGCAGACTTTTAAAGGATTAAGGGACATACTCGTGATAGAATGATAGACATAAAAACAGAATTCTAAACTGTGCAGTAGGTATTTCATGCCAAAAAATGCCAATTTTGTATTTAGACAACCATCCACAGTCATTCTCTTTGGCTCTCTCTTTCTCTCTCTCTCTGGAAGAAACTATAACAGTTGACCTGGTAATAAATTGGAGGTAAGACTATCGACAGATTTTATTATTTTCTGTATTTTCCACATGTTTTACAAAGAGCATATTATATTTATAATCAGGAAAAAATGATTTATCTAGAAAATGACAGGCATCCCTTGAAACACAAGTGTGTAGACTAGGAACTATGTTTAACATTCATGACAGGACTCTATTTCCTCTCTATACCTGGCTCCTGCTGAGGCTGCCTTGTGTGGAAGGATGGTAAGGAGTCATTATTATTAATTTTTAGAGAACCCAGAAGTTCAAGATAGGGCAGAGGAGGAAAAATGAGTAGATAAAATGTTTCAGAGGAGTCTGAAGTAAGACTGGCTGCCGTGTGGCCACCTGCCAAGTCATTTCATTTAAAAATGCATCTACCCTTACTCCCCTAATTGTCTCATTGCCACGTTATTGCATTATTTAAACTCCTATAAGTTTGAGATTAACTTGAGATAATAACCCCCTATATATGAATATAAATATAAGAATGATATTATGTGGATAGATTAAGTGTCTTTTAAAAAATTTCCCATACTTTGGTATGACTTAGAACAAAAGCACTTGGATTAAAAACTTTGGAGAGACTAGGAGTTTCCCTCATGGGAAAGTAAAGGCAGAGCTTTGGGTGTATGGTGTTCTTTGTTAGGTAGGAGCCTATTTGGAGCTGAATTGTGGAGGGGGCCTTTCATCAACTCGAATGCTCTGTGATTCTGGGTAGCTGGAGAGAGACTGGTATAGAATAGCAGTTAAGATCTCAGGTTCTAGGTTCAGATAGACCTGTGTTTAAATTCTGGATCAGTGACTGAGTTATTTGGATAGTTTTTTAATACCTCTAAGCTTCAATGTCCTTATTTATATCATGGAAAAATACTTCATAAGTTAAGATAGAGTAGATACCTGCTTCATAGGATAAGATAGGGTAAATAAGATAATACCTGGCACATTATCACATTCAATAAGTGTCAGTGATGGAGATAATGATGTTGATGTCATTAATGGGGATTGGAAGAGTAGTTCCAAAGGAAGGGAAAAGTACTAAACAGGGAGTGGGGTGATGGAGCAGAAACAATTTTCTACTTTTCCTCTGACAGTTGGAATTTTATTGTACCTATAACCCAGAAAACAGATAAGAATAGCAGTATAAGAAATTTCTATCAGGGTGTCTGGGTGGCTCAGTTGTTAAACATCTGACTTCGGCTCAGGTCACGATCTCACAGGTTCATGAGTTCAAGCCCCGCTTCAGGTGAGCACAAGCCCCAGCTTCTCTCTCTCTCTTTCTCTCTCTCATTCTCTCTGTCTGCCCCTCTTGGGATTCTCTCTCTCTCTCTCTCTCTCTCTCTCTCTCTCTCTCTCTCTCCCTCCCCCCCCCCCCCCCCCCCCCCCGCCCCTTGCTTACTTGGGCCCTCTTTCTCAAAAAAAAAAAAAATTATATCTCTTCTTCTAAGATAGTAGCTGCCAGTATCACAGAAACAGAGTCCTCCTTGTTGCTCATTTGCTATCATACTTCAAAGTAAATGAGCCAGTGGTACCCCAGTGACCTGAAAAAAAAAATAACTTATCTTCAAAGCTTATTTTAATCCAAGGAGAATCTGAGTCAGTTATTAGGGAACCAGGGAAATGGAAATATTTTCCTGTTAGGTTGCACTTGAATAAGGAGGATGTCATTGGGCTGTTTGTGAAGTTTGCCTAGCATTCCATATTAAAATGTAATAGGAAAACAACAGGAATAGCTAATAAAATTTATAAAGTATTAGGCTTTCTCTAAGTGATACAGAAAAGCCAAATTTTTCTATTTATGCTTCTATGTAAACATCATTAAGACTAGGTTCTGTATTGCCTGAAAAGATATTTTTTTAGTATCTCCTGCACAACTAGAGCTGAATTTCATGAGTCTTTTCATAGGTAAATGCTCGGTCAGCAGATGTTAACTGAAGATGCATGAAGAGGAGAAAGTGAAGTCGACATTGGCCACTAATGCTTGTTGCTGATAGTGTAAAACTTCCCAGCCACCAGAACCCAAAGGCTAGATGCAAATTGCATCACCCCAAGAACAACATAAGTCTCTGTGTTCTCCAAGCTTGGGGAGAATGGCTTTCACAAAAATATGATGCATCAAATAGTAAACTGTTTTACAGGCCTTTCCCAGCTCCATGACATCAGGAATCTGCCAAGTGTAGCACTCTTTGCTGGTGATAATGTATGTTGCTGTGGCGGGATCTCCATGTTTTCGGGTGTTCCCTGCCTGCATGATTTATCTTCATTTTATTAATCTCAGTTAGTCAATTATGGCTAATGACTCACCAGTCATTCACAGCATTCACCTGGAGTCAGACCAGAGCACACTCTAGGACTATTGGTCCTTTACAATAACCAATGACTTCCACGGAATAGTATATCTTCTTTAATGCTTATTTATCCTTAGAGAGATAGAGAGCATGAGTAGGGCAGGGCATGAGTAGGGCATGAGTAGGGCCCCTGCAGGGAGAGGGAGACAGAATCTGAAGCAGCCTCCAGGCTCTGAGTTGTCAGCACAGAGCCCGACACAGGTCTGAAACTCACCAACTGGCAATATCACGACCTGAGCCGAAGTTGGGCACTTAACCAACTGAGCCCCCAGGTGCCCCTGAATAGTGCATTTTATATTAGTTCCTCCTCTGTCTCTTTCTTCATCATAGTTTCCTCCCTTGAGATTAGAGACAGGAAGATTTATTGAGAAACACTGGATAGTGGTTCAGAAGGTTATGATTACTGCCATGGTCTGTAACAATCTGTATGTTTGAACTTGAGCAAGTTATTTAAATTCTCTGGGCCTGGGATTTCTCCTCAGTGATGTTAGGAGGTTGGATGTAGTATTCTTACTTTCTTTCACTAGAATGTGGTGAGTTTGACCTATCATATGCTCCGTCATATGTGATATATGGAGATTTAGAAGGGATGGAATAGAAGCATAAGACACAGTCCATGCTTGTGAGGAGTATATATTCTTTTTGAGGGAATAGGGGAATAATTAAATGACAAAATGAGCTGATTTGTGATCATAATGAGTGGTCAGAAGATGACTTGTCAGTGGATATGAAACTCTGTGTTAGGCACTCATTTAAGGTCTCTTCAGGTGGTGATATTAATGAATGTGGAGTAGTCAGGGCAGGGCTATGGTAAACTGTACTGATGGGAGAAGTTGCATGCAGAAAGCAGGATCTGAGGGTGGGCACACAAGGTACAGTGACAAAGTATCTTCTTGGCAAAGGAATGAGCAACAGCAAAGATGACATTGGGTAGACCTTTTGGGTCTGGCTTCCGTGTGTTCTCTGTTCCCTGCATTTTTTCACTATGACTTTGCTTACAAGAAATCTGTTTTGGGGGTCAAATCTCATTTTCCCCTTCTCCTGCTTCACAGTTCTAAGGAAGCATTATCAAGAGTCTGCAATGACATACTCAGATTCTCTGGATGAGCCTGGCATTTCTTTAGGTCCCAAGAGTGCAGGAGATGTATTATGTGATCACAGCGGTGATTCATGGACTCACAACCTTTCATTTGTGATGACACCCGGGGGAGGAGTTCACACACGGGATGTACTCCTTTCATAGGTCTACTCAGTCTTTGTGATATTCCCAGTTGCCACACTGGCACTCCCCCCATCCTTTTCCACAGGAGAAAGTGTAGCAGAATGCAAGTAAGCACGGCATTATATAGGAACCACCTTAGTTCATGCCATTGAGATATTCTCTTACAAACTTGGGTAATATAACCATGTTTTAGTTAATAGCAATGATAGATTTCATTTATCAAGTGTTTAATATGTGCCAGGTATTATGCTAAGTATTTGAGGAAGGTTATGTCATTTAAACATCATGATACCCTCATAAGGCAGAGAGGGCTACCCATCTTTGCCATGTGTCTGACTTTGTGCCAACTTTTTTTTATTACCTTATTTAATTGTAACCACAGCATTGTAAAATGTTTACTATTGTTCTCACAGTTTTTTAAAAAAAATTTTATTTGCTTATTTTGATAGAAAGTGTGAGATGGGGAGGGGCAGAGAGAGAGAGGGAGAGAGAGAATCCCAAGCAGGCTCCATGCTCAACACAGAGCCCAATGCAGGCTCAGTCTCACCACCATGAGATCATGACCTGAGCCAATATCAAGAGTTGGACATGTAACTGACTGTGTTATCACCATTTTATAGACAAGGAAACAGACTCTGAGAAAAAAAAAAAAAAAAAGAGTTGTACCAGCAAATGTTGTACTGGCAGTAAGTAATGGAATTGGGATCCAAACAATGTTTCTGTGACTCCAGAGACTGTCTTCTTAACCACAATAATATGACTAAAAAATTATATGGAGCACCTCTCACACTTGATCATTACCTGAAAGGAGGTCTGACCCTGTAGTTGAGAAACACTGACCTGCAGGATTGTGTCTGTGAGTCTTTTTAAGTTGCACTGGATACTGCTAATTCGAAACCAGGCAATTTGGGGAGAAAAATCGTAACTGGTGACACTAAAACCCTCATGCCTTGCTGAGCAACAGCATTTGCTCTTTGGAATAATGACTAGAATAATGGTGTTTTCCCTGATGATGTGGTACGTGACTGGCCCTCAATTTATTTTGTACAGGACACAGGTGATGCACTCAAGTTTGCTGGTAGCTCAAAGGTTAATGTAAAATCACAATATCACTCTCATGTGACTCTCAGCCTCCTTCATCTGGCTAGGGATCCTATACTGCATGGGCAGAATAATTACTCCATCTTTCAATTAAACATGTTTATCTGAAATGTTGGAGCATGATGCTCACATGGATGGAATCAGGATTTGAACACCCACCAATGTGTGAACTCAAGGAGGAAAAGGATGAGACATGGCAGGCACCAAGTATCCACTGTGCAATAGAGGGGGTCATAGAATGGTCAAGTAATGGGAATAAAAATGTAAGAGACTTGTCTGACTGCATTAAGACAAATCTATACCTGTGGATGGAAATGCAATCATCCTTCCCACTCCCCTGCCTAAAAGCAATACCAATTTGGGACAAAAATGACCTGAAAATCTAAGTTAAGTATCAAATAAATGTTTACATTGGATCTATACACTGTCAGACATCATGCTCAGCACTAGAAAAACAGGGGAAGAACACATGAAAAGTTACCTGGCCACTTTCAGCTTATGGTATGGCCTAGACAAATGTTTGATGACATCAACCATGAATTCTGGCTCCCATGAAAGGAGCAGGACAGGGTGTTAGGACAGCATTTTTGACAAGTGGAGATGGAAAGGCAGACTCAGGAAGGAGTATTTCCATTTGGACTGAGACCTGAGTAGGAGTTGGCCAAGCAAGAGAGAGTTGAGTTAGGTAAGAAGCAGAGAAAGGTGGTGTTGTCTGGTGTTGTCATGGTGGTGGAGGTGGTTGGTAGGAAAGGAAGGAGGGAATGGGAGGGACAAGAAATGAATCAGGAGAGATAGGCAGGGTCCACATTATAGAAGGCTTTGTAATTGCTAAGAATAATGGGATTTTAGCATAAAGGCAATGCAGAATCATTGAAAGGTTTCAAGCAGGCACTTTGTAAAGCAAGTTTCAGCTGGTGATATAAGAACGTGGTAATGCTGATAGCTGGCTCCAGCAATTCAACTCCAAAATGAATTCCCTCTGGATGGATTTCCTGGATTGTCTGCCTGAATTAGCTTCCTTCTGCGATTGCAGAACATTCCATGTTTAAGATGACACCTGGGTTCACAGGACAGTTTTGAACACAGGGGCCTGGCTAGTTGAGATGATGAGAGCATGACAAAAGTAAGACTGAGGACTTGGTTCACTTGTGGCCTGGGTATTTTCCCCCCTGTGCTTTGAGAATATTCATCAATCCAGGGTGACTTGTTATCTGAATATCTTAGATGAACATTTATACACCAGTGGACAGCGGAGTGAGCTTCACTCCGTTTTTAAATAAACCAGTTTGATTCTGGGCTTAAGATCAAGGGGTTGGCTGTTTATCGTATAACTCTCCTCCTGACAGAATGTTTTGTAGTTTGGCCGTCTTGTTCTCTGTTTGCTTCTGGATCTCTTTAGTCCATTGTGATATTATGTAAAAATGGGAAGCCTTGCTACTTACCTGAGTTAAGACATCACAAGGAGCTGTAATAGATTCTTGGAGCACTGCAGTCTTTATCTGAATGTTTAGCAGTCTCAAAATGACTCTGGGCCTACCATAAAATATTTGTAAATAGCCCATATATTCAATTCAATAGGGGAATAAGGACAATTACAATTTGGAAAATGCTTCTCTGAACTTAGTCAATAATTAATGATGTACCAAATATCTATTTTATAGAGGGTTGTCTTGTAGGTGCAAGGTAGGATTAGACGTAAGCCAGGTAAGTCTCTGCCTTTAAACCTAGAGGAGAAATGGGGAGAGAATCAAGAGAGAATGAACACTCTGCTAAAACGTGAATGATATTCCCTTGATAATTTATGAGTGGTTAGTGTCATGAAACTTGCTCAGCACTCCTCCTTAGATAAAGGAAAATTTGTCTCTGTTTCTTTCCTGTGTGCTTCCATATGAGAGGTTAAGAGGTTCTTTCTTATTAATTTAGCATCCAAAGATACTTGGGTGAGTCAGTGATTCACTATAACCAGTGTCCATAGACAGTTCTATGTCCTTTTTCTGATTTTAAATGGATGCAGGCCACACGGTTAAATTACATATTCAGTACACCCAATACTTGACTCCTCCTGTCATGGCTTGACAGTATCCTTAAATTTCAGTGGACCAGAAAATACAATTACACAATTGTTACTCTGACCAAGAACTATAAAATTGATGGATGAAGTGATAAGGATTAGCTAGGATGACATAACCACCAACTCATAACACCCATGAGTACTATGTCTTTCTTATTAAAATCTAACGATGGTAAATCCTCTCCATCCAAACTAATAATTTATATGGATCATATATATGGATATAGATCCTCCCTCCTGGGAAGTTTACAAATTATCACTTAGTGACAACTGTACGCATGATAATAATCACATTATATACACCTCCTTGTATTTTTCTGGTGTTTTCACACTTTTCGGAGCACTGTGAAGTTCATTTATGGCAGCTTGATCTTCACACCCCTCTAAGACTGACTAGATACTAATTCTCCTGTTTTACTCATGAAAACTTAGAGGCACAGAGTGAGGAGATGAGTCACTCATGGTCCACACAGCTGATGAGTGTCAGTACTAGGGCTAGAACTAGGTCTTCTGATGAGCACATTGCTAAGTGAAATAAATCAGTCAGAGTCAGAGAAAGATAGATATCATATATTTTCACTCATATGTGGAACTTGAGAAACTTAACAGAAGACCATGGGGGAAGAGAAGGGTGAAAATAGTTTCAGAGAGGGAGGAAAACCATAAGAGTCTCAAACACACAGAACAAACTGAGGGTTGATGGGGGGTGGCGGAGGAAGAGGGGAAAATGGGTAATGGGCATTGAGGAGAATACTTGTTGGGATGAGCAATGGGTGTTATATGTAAGTGATGAATCACAGGAATCTACCCTGGAAACCCAGAGCACACTGTATAGACTGTATGTTAGCTAACTTGACAATAAATTACATTTAAAAAATAATTAACAAAAATATAAATAAATAAATACATAGACCTTAGCTGGAATCAAGTCCTAGCCCTACCACTACCAACTGCAAACTTGCTCAAAATTTATAACCCCTTGAACTCTTGGTTTTCTCAGCTATAAGATGGACTTAACTATAAAATCTACTTCTTGGCACACTTGTGAGGATTCAGGAAGTTGATGGATGTGCAGTGTTTAGTGTTCTATCCATCACATAGTAAGCACTCTAACACAATTAGGTAACACTAGGGCTAGATCCTGGTCTGAATTACAGTATACTCTATAAGTATGACATGTTGAAACTTCAGCAAATAAATAAGATAGGGAAGTATTACCATCTTAAAACTATTTCTGCATTTAACAGCATGCAACTCTCATTCACCAGAGCTGTTTTCATCAGCAGGGACTACTGAGTCTCTTTCCTTCTTTTTTCTTTTCTTTTTTTTTTTTTTCTTTTTTATGGCAAAGGTTTAGCTTTTCACACATCTTGCACAGCAAGCTGTGGTGATTGTTCCAAGTTGGCCCCATTTACCTTTGACTCCCGAGAGGGGAAAAAAAAAAAGCTAGACATATCTGAGCACGCTTGAAAGGCTGGCAGCCTGAGACTTGATTTGTACTTGGTTCATATTTCCACCACTTGCAGCCCCACCAAACTGTTACTTAAAAGGTCCTGGACATTTTCTGAAAAGCTTTGCAGGTAACTGTGGTCAGTATAGATGGGGTGGGACACTTGCTTTTAGCATGTGTCAAGTGTAGGACATACTTTCTTTAGGATTATCCTCTCCTTACAGGAGACTTCTAATGGCAGAAAAGTCAAGTTGTCCAAATTTTTGCTAAACTGATATAGTACCTGGCATGTGTTATGTCCAAAGTTGCAATTGCAGAACATTGGGGCATTTAGTGAGAAAGATTGGTGGTTTAATTGAAAGGAGTATCCCTACACTGGGATAAAAGTTACCCCTCTTCAGTTACTCCCACTTTTCTTTGAGTTTCCCATAGTTCACTCATTGGTGTATGCACTTATTTATCCTTACATTCTAATAGTTGTTGATGATAGAAACCCAATGATGAGCAGAAAGATTGACAGTTCTTGCCTTTAAGACACTTATTTCCCAATGTGAGAGATATTAAAGAAATAGCACATAATTTTATACTTATTGTCTGTTAAATTCAAAGGTCCATTAAAAAGAGTCCAAATATGGGGTGCCTGGGTGGCTCAGTCGGTTAAGTGTCCGACTTCAGCTCAGGTCACGATCTCACGGTCCGTGAGTTCAAGCCCTGCGTCGGGCTCTGGGCTGATGGCTCAGAGCCTGAAGCCTGTTTCCGATTCTGTGTCTCCCTCTCTCTCTGCCCCTCCCCCGTTCATGCTCTGTCTCTCTCTGTCTCAAAAATAAATAAACGTTAAAACAAAAATTAAAAAAAAAAAGAGTCCAAATATCCATCAACAGATGAATGCTGGTATATCCATCCATGGGAATATTATTCATCAATAAAATGAAGTACCTGGTACATGCTACAATATGGATGACACTTGAACACATGTTGTCAAATGAAAGAAGTTGGATATGAATGTTATATACACTTCCTTGTATTGTATTTATTTATATGAAATATCCAGAATAGGGAGATTCATTAAAACTGAAGTACGTTAGTGTTGGCCTACTGTTAGAGAGGTTGGGGGGAAATGGGTACTGACCTCTGATGAGTATAGATAACATTTCTTTTTGAGGTGACAGAGGTGTTTTAAAATTGAATACGTTAATGGTTGTAAAATTCTGTGAATAAATTAAAAACTATTAAAACATGCACTTGGAATGGATGAACTGAAGGGTATGTGAATTATATCCTAATAAAGCCATTATTGGTACAATAGCAAAAGATCTGTGAACGCACACAAGAAGGTAACCTAATCTCTTCTGCAGAGCCAGAGAAGGCTGCCCTGAGGAGGTGATGTCTGAGTGAAGTTCTGTAGGATGGGCGGAAATTATTTAAGTAAAAGGTGATTGGGAAGATGAGGGAAGAATGTTCCTAGCAGAAGACCTTTGGAGCAGAGTAAGTGCAGAAAGAAGGCCAGAGCAAAGAGCTTTGGGAGCCAGAAAGGAATGGTACAATGTGGGCTGGAGAGATCATCATGATGACCATGTACTATGGGTAGAGGGTGTTCCAGATACAATGTATGTGCCATCTAATGTAACCTACACCATGATCCCATGAGGTCAGAATAGTTACAGGCAAGGCAGATGATACTGAGCTCTACAAATGATGTTCAAATTTTTCTTGATCCTAAAAGAATAGGAAGGTAGGGAAGAAAACATGGGCAAGGTATGATAAGGTTTGTATTTTAAAGATCCCTCTGTGCTGTTGTTTAAAGAATGTTGGAATTAAAGGTGTCATAACCTTCAAGCTTTAGCACAGGGGACTATAGTCCTGACCTTCTACAAGCTAATTTCCTTTGTAATCTGTTACATTAGTGGATGGACAGCCTGGAGAAATGGACCTCTACAGAAGGCTGGCACAGTATCTTACACATAATTTAAGAACTGTTTGACAAATGAATGGACCCCTCTACTGGATCAGCTTTACATCAGTTACCTGCCTCCAGTGGGACAGAACATTAAGTTCTGTCAATTATCTTCCTTCACATACCAGGTTGTTGGGAAAAAGAACTGTTGCCTGGCTTTATTAATCTGGGTACCATGAGGCACAAAAGGGTTCAGAGTGTGGGTCTGGAGTCATATAGATTCTGACTCTAGAATTACAAACCAGGCATTTGTCGCAAGTCAGGCCTGATGAGTCAGCAGCAGAGAAGAGCCAGTGGTTGCCTGAAATCATCATTATGGGAGGGTTCCATAACATTTGCTATTTCTGGGAGGTCTTGGCCATTAGGTATGAGTGCTGCACTTGATGGAGAAGGTTCTCAACTGAGATCAAAAGTCAGGAAAGATCTGACATTCTAAGTTGAGAGAAGTGCCTTTTGGTGAGAGGACCCATTTCAGATGCATCAGGGCTACCACCTCAGAGGAAGACAATAAGGTAGATAGAGGGTTATGTTTGGAGGGTCTCTGAGTGTCCTATTGCTCCTATAAGAAATTACCCCCAACACGTGGCTGTCAACAACTCAAATTTATTACATCACAGTGCCAGAAGTCAGAAGTCTCCTGCGTTTTTTGGCCTAGGGCCCTCTTCCTACTCTTTAAAACCAGCAGTGTTGGGTTTAGTCCTTCTCATGCTGTAATCTCTTTGTTTCTCTCTCTTCTGTCTCCCTATTCCACTATTAAGAACCTTGTGATTACATTGGGCCCATTAGGATAATCCAGAACAACCCCTCTATTTTAGAGTCACCTGATTAACAACCTTAATTCCACCTACAACATTAACTCCCATTTTCTGTGTAGCATAACACATTTAAAGTTTCCAAAGATAGGACATGAACATCTTTGGGGCCCATAATTCTGTATACCACAGAGGGAATGAAGATTTTATGGCATGGCAATTACGTGTACCCACTGTCTTCCTCTTGGAGGTGGAGATTTCACATGGGCCCTTACACTGCCCTCCTAAAAGATGGAAGGTGCCTGAAAAAATCTCTTCAATTATTTGAGGACTGGTTTTTATCTTCTGTTTGAATGTTGCCAGAGGCAGAGTACTGGAGGCTGCTGGAATATGGACAAAAGGATAGTAGAGGATGGAGTGATAGAGTTGTGTGTGTCGGGAGAGGTAAAGAGAAGGCCATCCCTGTTGACACTATAAGGTATGGAAGAATGTGTGAATTTCATTTGGAATGAGTGGAAACCTTAGAAGGTGGCCTACTTTTCCCTATATATGCCCTCGCCCCAGGGAGGGAAATCTGTTGGGCTATCTATACAAGAACAGCAAGAGGTTGTGGGTTGGGTTACCCAGGAGAGAGCTGGTGTTGGAGCTGGTGTTGAAGATGTTGAGTTATGTCTCCCATGGAGAGGAATATTCACAAAGTGTACTCCACAAGAATTTGGATCCCATCTACAGAGAGGAAACTGATTTATATAAAGCCTCAGAGAACATCAACAGCCAGCTTGGAGGTAAGGGAACCCTACTCAGAGCAATGACACAGGAGATAAAAACTACTTTCCGGCCAACACCACAGGCTATAGGCTCCAGTAAGGAGGGAGAGGATGAGTAGACCACACCCTTCCCCTGCAACTTAAGTCAAAAGAGCCAAGGATGTTTATTCAGCACTGAGGATGGTAAGAGGAGGTGGGGAAGCTATTAGTAAAATAAAATCATTTAATGTTTGAACCAATCCAAAGTTGAAACTTAAAATAATTATAATAATGATAGGTAACCCTTAAATAACATTCAGATGCTATACACTGTAGGTGCTTTTTATGTACTCACTTAATCCTCAAAAAATCCTATGAGTTATATAACTTAATTCTATCCATTTGACAGGTGAGTATTTCAAGGCACAAAAAGAATAAGGAATGTGCCCCACATCACATAGATGTAAGTGGTAGAACTGGGAATTTGAACCCAGGAAATGAGGCTGAAATATTAACATTTTCAAAAATTTTGTTTTAAACATTGGATTACATTTACAGGTAACGGGTATAATAATTTCTTTTCTAAGTCACTTGAGTTCTATTCTGTCTTTTTGATTCATTTATTTGACAAATATTTATTAAGAGCCCAGCATTTTTATTTATTTATTTATTTATTTATTTATTTATTTATTTATTATAAGAGCCCAGCATTTTTAAGGAAAAGATGAAGCAGGATAAGCACAGGAGAGACTTGTAGGTAATGAAGGAAGAGAGGTAACAGGCCAGATTATGTAATGTCTTGGAGCTTCTGTAAGGACTTTAGTGTTATTTATAAGATTGGGTTGCCTTGGGAAGGTATGTAGCACAGGAGGGATATGACTTCACTTTTGTTTCAAAAGAATTTTTCTGGCTATTGTTTTTAAAATTTCCTAGGGGTGGGGAGGGTCAAGATTACCATGCAAGCAAGACCAGTTAAAAACTGTTATAATGGTCCATGAAAGAAAGAGTAACAGCTGGACCAATGGGTAGCAGAGAAAAGAATGAGACATGGACTGATTCTGGATATAATTTGAAGGTAGAGCCTATATGATTCATTGATAAGCTGATTTTGAGATCCAAGATAATGGAGTTACTATTAATTTTAAGAAAAAGTTAAAACCTGAACAACATAGTTGTGGTTGTACTCATTATAATGCTTGTGAAATGCAGATTTATAGTATTTGAAAAAATTACTCAAGTTACTACTAATTTTAAGAAAAAGTTAAAACCTGAAGTACACAGTTGTGGTTGTACTCATTACAATGCTTGTGAAATGCAGATTTATAGTATTTGAAAAAATTACTCATGAACAATTTTTGATAAGGGAGAGGACAAAGAGTGCAAAGTGTTTTGTTAAAACATACCCATAGGAGTGTTCTCCCAATGTGAGTGTTATATTCACATGTCATACTGGAAAAATGATGAGGACCTCTATTCTGGGGTGCTTATATCGAATGGAGTCCTAACTTCCAGTTTCTTAAAATGTGACTTCATTTGGAGATAGGATCTGTACATAGGCAAAGAAGTTAAAATGAGATCATTAGGGTAGGCTCTTACTTAATATGACTGGTGTCCTCATAAAAAGGGGAAATGTGGACACAGGCATACAGGGAGAACACCATGTGAACATGAAGGCAGAGGTCTGGGTGAGGGTTCTCCGGCCCAAGAAGCACCACAGATGGCCAGTAAACCACCAGAAGCCAGGAGAGAGGCATGGATCAGATACTCAAAGCCCTCAAAAGGAATAAATCCTACCAAAACCTTGCTCTTGGACTTCTAGCCTCTGCAACTATGAGACAACATATTTTTGTTTAAGCCACCCAGTCTGGTGTACTTTGGTATGAAAGCCATAACAAATGAATACAGTGTCTCTGGATATAGACATTCAAAAGTCTGGAGGGCTGAAAGAAAAACAGTGAGCTGCCAAGGTCTGATCATGATGAGGCTAGTGCTGAGCTGTCTACTTGCTCGTGACCAAGTGGGTACTGTCACTACAGCACCTAGTGCAATCTCAGGCAAACAGTAAATCCTCAATAAATATTTGTTGTCTGATGAAGATGTGTCCACTGTATATAAACGCTCAATACATTGCAGGTACTTAACAAATATGACTTTCTTTCTTCCGTATCAACAAGCTTGGGTACTGAAAACCATTGCAAACTTTATTGGATTTTTTAGATCTTCCAGAGCAAGCCAGAATTGGAAGCAGTTATTTCAGTGTCAGTCCATCAGATTTTGTAGCCAACAGGGCTTCTGGTTTTCTCTTATTCCATGTCACTATATCAAGATGCTGTAATTCACCATAGTAATATTAGTTTTTAGGAAGTCTTATAGTCAAGCCTTTATCCTCATGGACCACAGTACTGAGAAGAGCAGAGAATATACAAATGGAAAGTAAAAATCCTAGCAACATAATTATAGTTCTTTAAAAATGATAATTAAGGGATAGGTCCCCCTGGACGTGTTCTATTAAAGAGTTTAAGTTTAGAATTTCTTCCTTCATAAACCCAGGTTTTCTTATGACCTCTAATCAATTAGTGCATTCCCTCTTTGTTAGTTCATCTGTAAGAATGAGGAGTATTTTAACTACCTTGATTTCTTGGACCTGTTTTAAAATTATTTTGAACTTAATTTATTGAATTAAATTTCATAGATACAAACTCTTCTTGACAGCTTTTCAGTCTGCACCTTTTGTCCCTCCAAGGGTCATAACTGTTGAGGATGCTATCTGATGTTCTGGGTAATGATGTAATTGATAACCTTTGTAAAGCTTTGACAGTGTTTCTTGGAAGCTTCATGAAGGAAGCATGCAAATGGGAAAAAAAAGTTTCAAATAGCAATAGACCAGAAGGAGCAGACTGCCATGTTTCTTTATGATAGCAGCAATAAAATATATGCCAATTCCAGTGAGCTGAATAAATCTTTGTTCTGAGATGGTGGCTGAGTGGCAGGCACAGTGTGTAACAGCCTGTGCCAAGTTTCCCAGTGACCCGGTGAATCCTGTTGGAGAGTAATACTGTGCTAACACACAGACAGTGATTGGCTGCCCACATTGTTCATAAATAAAAGCAGCTGGCTGCAACAAAAGTCTAAGTAGCTGAGGCATCATCATTATTTATGAGGCAAGCCTGGTAGAAGAAGAAGGCTCTAAAAGTGTAATAGCAAACACCATCTTTCCCCCAAGAAAAGGAGGAGACAATCCTAAAAGAGAAAAGAGGCCAGTGTCACATGTATTTTCATGTTATCATCTTAATCTTACATATGGTAAATAGTATAAAATCATTATCATAATGCAGACCTTGCAAGTTCTCCCTGGAGCAATTTTGTCATGATTCCTGTTCTAATTGGTTGGTTTAGAGAAAAGTCATCCCATTATTGACTTCCAGTCATTGAAAAAAGACATGGATAGCCAAATCTTGAATAATATTTTCTCCCTTAATTGCACTGATAGGGCTAATAGTTGATACATGATGATAAGTCTGTGATAGACCATCCTATCTGCTGGGGGACTGGGAGTGAGCATTCTGTGTTTTGGCTGTGTGTTCCATTGTGGAGGATCTCTACTAGAGTGTAATTGGCCTCTTTCTTACTCCATTGCTCGCTTTCTCTCAAGGGATTGAGTAGTTTGGTTGGTGAGTTTGGGAGTACCACCTAGGCATTCATGGCTCAACCTTTTTTTATCTCCCTTGCCTTTGCGAAGAACTCTGGCAGCTGGAAGCATTCCTTCTGTGCTTCTCCTTTCTGCCATAAGTACTACAGAAGCAGACCTTTGTGGGGAAGGCCCAATGTTGTCCAGAATTATCAGTAGCTATGAGTCGACAAGTCTGCCTAAATGAGGGGGTGAAGTATCTCTGAACCCAACTGTCTTCCCAACTTAGCAATTTCTCCGCTATCATGTTTATTGGTAGTAAAGTTGATATTTTAATCTTTCCTGTCTGGACTTCTGTGATTATCTCCCAAATGGCTCTCAATTTTGATTGAGGAAGTAGAGATGCTATTTATTATTATTACTATTAAAACAATCTCCTATAAAAATGATATATATGTTTTGGCCACAGAAGGAGATAACTTGAAAGAAATTCTATCATTAAGCTTACATCTGATGTAAGTAATACATGTTTATTATAGAAAAATCAGAAAACAAAGATAACAAAATAAATATAAAACTTTCTTAATTTTTTTTTAATGTTCATTTATTTTTGAAAGAGAAAGAGACAGATGACAAGCAGGGGAGGGGAAGAATCCAAAGCAGGCTCCAGGCTCTGAGCTGTCAGCACAGAGTCCAATGTGGGGCTCAAGCTCATGAATCACAAGATCATGACCTGAGCCGAAGTCAGACACTTAAACAACTGAGTCAACCCAGGCACCCCACTTTTTTTAACTTTTTAAAACTTATTTTCTGTACTTTTTCAGATGACTCTCCTTTTTGTAACTTTTTCTTCTGTCTCTTCTCTATATATTCTCTACTTCTTTTTTCATTTTTGTGCTGTCTCAATTGCTTCCCAGAGGAGTACATGAATGGAGTGGCAAAGGGCTCGTGTTGGGGACATTCCCCTTGTGTCATAATCCAATTCCTCAATTGGCTGTTTCTTCTGATGGACTTGGAAGAGTAGGTATGTAGCTTACCTGACAAGAAAGACATACATAGAAACATTTGTAATTTGATAAAATATTAAGAATATGTCACTTATAAGGTCCTCTGTATCCTATAATCTCTTGCCTCCTAATTCTCTGGTTTTGTTTTGTTTTGTTTTGTTTTGTTTTGTTTTTGGCCCTGGTTTCATGAGGGTACTGGGGTTATTTTGCAGTAGCTGTCCCCATTGTCAGAATATTTGGAGGCCTGGTGTCTTGATATGTATAACAGAAGCCTATTGGTTTTGTTGTCCAGTTTCATTGGACTTCTCTTAATAGCATCCTATTCCCCCAAAAGAATACTCTGTTTCCTGTTCTTTGACCTAATCTTCGGGTAGAGTGGATTCCATTCTAAAGCTCCAGGGTGGCCACGTGATCATTCTGGGTATTTACAGCATTATATTTCCCTAGACACATTGATTGTTTCAGAGATGGACCCATGACTTAGTAAGAGCTAGTGAGACTTGGAGAAACTTGTGCTCAGATTTAGATCCATTAGCGTGTAGGCCTGGAATGGCTGTCGGCCATCTTGCTGCCATAAGGAGCCCGCATATGAAGCATGTGAATGCAGAGTTGAGGATGACATCATCTGAAATCCTGAGTCCAGGCACAGATATACTCCTGGATTTTTTTAGTTAAGTGACCCAGTAAATTTCTATTTTTGCTTGAACCATTTATTTTTGTCTCTTACAACCAAAAAGGTCCTAAGAAGGTCTGTGTGAGTGAAAGAATTGATGTATCTGCCAGCTGACTAGAAGTGACCAAGCTTCTTGGCTTATAGCTGCCTAGATTACTGATTTGGCAATTGTCTGCAGTACATGAGAGGTTAAATACACCTTTTCTGAAGGTTTAGCTTTTGAGATTTACAGTTGAATTGGGCTAAAATATAATATTTAGCTATTCAAGCTGGCAGCAAAGACACTTGATTTGATGTAGCAAGCAGTGCCAGTGTCAGAACTAATAAATGATTCCATGTCAAAACAATAACAGGGCAAATCACCTGGAAGGGCAATTCAATCACTTCGGACTTATCGCCACTGGCAAAGGGAGCACTAAGCCACCTGCCTTCCTTTGCTAGACATAGTTTTGGGTAAAGCTGAGCTGGCAACCGATTTAGGTTTAGAAAATGGCTTTCGGAAATCAGTGCTGTCTTAATGGCAGAAATGCTCTTGTAATGGTTTTCTAAAAGGTAACAGAAACATTGTGAAGTTTTGGGGTGTTAGGGATAAAAAAAGATGAAGGCCTCTTGGGGAGGAATTTGTGAGCTTGAATTAGGAAAGGGGAGTTTCTTTTATTTATTTCCTCCTTCAATTTGAGTATTTATTCAATGCATTCTAAGTGTCAGGCATTGGGTTTTAACAGTGATCTGTACAGATGCATTTCTCCGCACATGAACTCCAAGAGGGAGCAAGACAACAAATACATAATACAACAAATACATAAACAAGTGAATCAAATAATGATATAATACAGTTAACATTTAAATAAAGAGTTCTGAGTTAAAGAGTTATAGGCAGAGGGATCTGTTTTGATGGAAGGGCTGCCTAATGGGGTGACGTTGACACTGAGATGAGGAGGAGACAGTCATGCAAAGAGTGCAGGACAAGCATCCTAGCCAGAGGAAAGAGTACATGCAAAGACTGTGGTCAGATGAGAGTTAGGGACCTTCTGTGGCCTGAAAGAAAGCCAGAATGTCTGTAGCATAGTGACAGAAGGAAAGCATTCTGTTACGTGAGGTTGCAAGATAGTCTAAGGTGCAGTCAGGTATGTGAAGACTATAGAAAGGAGGTTGGATTTCATTCTAATAAAATGGGTAGCCTTTGGACATTTGCTGATGATTGTTGCTTTTTGATTCTCTGAGATTAAATGTGTAATTTTTTGAGGCAGGTAACCCAAGGCTTCTAGTGAACAGCATTGGCTTGTAGGTGACATCTCAACTTTGGACGTCTGAGTGTTTCCAAAATGAATGCTTAGTGCCAGCATAGGGAAAAGACCTTAGACTAAGATCCAAGGTGTCTGCATTTGTGTCTAGTTTCTACTGCTTATTATTGTGCAACGTTAGCAAATTTTTACTCCTCTCTGGACCTCAGTCCTCATCTGCAAATTATAAGGTAGGAGTGGGTGCTATATTCATCATGATTTTATGCTGAAAGTGATAGGAACCCAGTCCAAAATGACGTAAGCAGAAAGGAATATATTTATTTATCTGAACAATCCAAGGGCAATGACTCCAGATACACTTAGATCCAAACGCTTAGATGAAGTCACCAGGAATCTGATTCTCCATCTCTTGTCTCTGTATTGGCTTTACTCTCTACCAGAACCTTTCTATATGGATAATTCCCAGTAGCTGCAGGCTAACATCATTTGTAGAGCTAAAAATCCTTATGCAAGAAGATATTTTTTCTGCTAAATCATGTTGTCAAAAGTCCCAGGTTAGCATGCTGACTTGGGGGCATGAACCTAAGACTGAACTATGGTCAAGGTATGGGAAATTAGATCTTTGTTGAAGTCTGGATCATGTGCTCACTTCTGGAGTCATTGTGAACCACATGAACCTAGAGCAGGGGAGGGGTACTTCTTCTCATGAAAATAGAAGAAGAGGGAACAGATATTGGACACTCAAATAAGACACATTTATGAATGCTCTTTTTGGCTTGAACAATTCCATGAATCCTGCAGTGGAGAATCAGTCCTTTATACACACACCCTAGTTGAAATTGGCCATGTTTCCACAAGAAACCTCTGCTTTAGCCTTTAATGCCAGGATTGTACATTTTTATTATGTGAATTATTATGTAGTTACCAATTCCCTTCTGCAATTTCTGCTCTTTGTCTCTAAACTCAGCAGATACCTAGACTACCTGCTACAATTCTTTATCATGACTCATAAAACTTAGGGAAGAGTTTTGCTTTGATGCACCCATCAACTTGCTAGCTGGACAAATATCCAGAGCCAGAATTTGCTTCTTCATTTGTATTTTTCACATTGAATTGTTTGTTAAATTGCTGGAAAAATTATTTACTGGCTTATTGTTCAGCATTATTCTCGAGTTATCTGGTTTTAACAGAACTTGAAAAATGCTTTAAAAAATCACCATGTACTCCCCACTCTAATATCATTTTCCCACAAAGAACATGAAGGCAGCTCTCTAACATAACCCATATTTCTTCTCAAAGTATCTCCATTATTTCTGCTTACATTCTGACCTTGGTTCCTGTTATTCCTACCTGCTACAATGTCACATATGTTTAAATTCTTGATTTTCAAAGAAATATTGGCATCTGCTAGTCTGCCTTTCTGATTTCTACTTAGTAGAAGACACCTTTTGCTATTAGATTCTGCTCCATTATTAATTACTTTAAACGCATGACTTTTACAATGAGCTATAATTCCTATATCATAACATTCGCCCTTTCAAAGTATATAATTCATCTGTTTTTAATATATTTGCAAAGTGAATACAGCAATCAGCATTATCTAATTCCAGAACATATTCATTACCCTAAAAAGAAAACCTATAGTCATTTGCACTCAGTCCTCATTCAACTCTTAGAAATGCATGACTTTGTCTCCAGTTAGCTCCTTGAGGGCAATGGCAGAGGCCTATCCTTTTTGTGTGTGGCTTTCACAGAAGCCTAACCCAATTCTGGGGCCATAAGAGGCATTAATAGAAATGTATTGAATTGTTAACTCATTATGTTGATTGCTATTTCAATTCAAGGCAAGGCTAAGAGGCCATGTCCTACAGTAGAAAGATACTGAGCAGGGAATCAGTTATGGGTTTTCTTTCTTCTCTGTCACCAACTGTGCCATTAGGTAACTCTCTCCCTTTCTTTAAGCCTAATTTTGCTCCTCTGTAAATGAGGGGAATGGAATCAGTGATTTCTTTGGTGCCTTCCAGTCCAAACTGACATCAGGCACTGCTGATTGTGCAATCAAGATTGACTTGAGGCATAAGACAGTTTGTTGAAAGAAAACAGAAGGAATTCTTTCCATTTACACTGGGGTCTTCGGGAATATGTGAAACAACAAAGCTCTCTTCCAGGGACTGTGATTGGGAATGCACTGTAGTCTGGCTCGGTCATGTCTGCCCTCATCTGAACTAGGGATGAATGCACCAGGAAAAGTGAATGTGTGTTCTTCGTCCGGGTCTCACCCTTAGCCTTTGTAGGGAAGTTTACATGTCTTTGCACTCAGAGGCTTCTTTATGGAAACTATGAGCCAAAATACCACGTAGAAGTAAAAAAGACACAGAAAAACAAAACAAAACAAAAAACCCACAAATTGTATGCTGTACTTTCTTCCTAATTTGAAGTCTGAGCATCTTTCCATTTCCAGCTAAGTAACACTTGAGGCCATACACTTGCCATCATCCCTAAGATCACCAAGGGTCTAGTGTCTTCGAAAACATCTTACCAAAAAAAAAAAAAAAAAAGTGAATCAATTCTACTTTTCATGTTTCCCAAATGAGTGGTTCAACGTCATGGAAGTGAGATCGGAATGGTAAACAGACAGCTGTTCTGTATTTCTCCTTCCAGGGAGATGAAGGTCAAAGACACCTTCCTTCTGCGCAACAGATTCCTCCCAAATGGGTTGTAAACAAGAGTGCAGTGCAGCTCCTGTTTCACCGGGAAAGAAAAAAGGCATTTTGGAACAGCCTTTAGAGGTGTTGAACACACATATCTTTGATTCTGTTTTCTCATCTTTTTGCGGTGTCTTTCTTTCACAACATGAAGCCATTGATTGAATGAAGTTAGAATAACTTTTGACATAGCTAACCAAAATAGATAGCAAAGGGACTGGTTGCTAAGCAGAGCTCTGCTGGGTTCCCTGGCTGACAGCCTGTATTAGCATGCAGGGCTTTACAGAAGCAAATCCTTAGTTATTGGCAGCTGGTTGTTTAAAACTGCTACTGCCTCTCAGGTAATAGTGAGTCAGGAGCACATATAATAATATTAAAGAGGAATTACTGGAATTATATGCCTCCTTAACAGGATATAAGCTGCTTGAGGGTATGACTTATTCAAGCATATATTCCACCAGTATTATTCTGCACCTACTATTGGGTGTGTGTTAGATTCTAGGCATATAATAATGAAGCCACAATTTCTTTTTTCTTTTTTTTTTTCTCTTTTTGGACTCAAATTTGAGGGGAGAGAGGTGAGGGAGGGAGAGAGAAATAGGTATGATGGACAATTATTAGTGTACCAGTGACCTCAGCCTTTTTTTTTCCTCCTGTTCAGCAAGAGGTTTTTGGCTTTATTTTACCAATGGAAAAACATTAGGTATCTTTTTTTTCCTTTTCCCTCTGAGACGTGTTTTGCATTGATAGCATGTATTCTGGGAGGTTGGTGATGATGAGCTGGGAAAAAAAAGGGAAGAAGCAAACAACCACAGGAGAAGCAAAGGGAAATAGGTTGGGAAAGGTGAGAGGCACTCATGCTGGGCACCTGTGCTAGGGCAAAAGGAGTTTTCCTAAAAATGTGTGGAAAGCAGTACAGAAATGTGTGGAAAGCCATGGGATGAGCCAGAATGCCTAGGGAAAAAATTTTTAAATGCATCGTGGGGGAGTTTTGGTTTTCAGAAAAACTAATTTTTTTTAATAATAAAAGTTGTAACTGTTTATTGTTAAAAATTCAAACAATACCAAAGATGATCCAATATTAACTAAGAGCTGCCTGTCTCCTCACCCTATTCCCTCAAGCCATATGCCAATGTCACTGTTCAAGAAGTAACCATCTTCAAAACTAGTGTACTTGCAGATAATATGCATATAAATGTTAATATATATGTACACATAGATACACATATAATATATTTTAAACCAAAGAGGCAATATTGTGTATTTTTGACATTCTGCAACCTTTTTTAAAAAAGTTTTTTAACATTTATTTATTTATTGCTGAGAGACAAAGACAGAGCACAAGCAGGGGAGGGGCAGAGAGAGAGGGAGACACAGAATCTGAAGCAGGCTCCAGGCTCTGAGCTGTCAACACAGAGCCCAATGCAGGGCTCGAGCTCATGGACTGCAAGATCATGACCTGAGCCAAAGTCCAGTGCTTAACTGACTGAGCCACCCAGGTGCCCCTGCAACATTTGAAACTTAATAGTATAGCATATTTTCAGGTCAGTCAACTATATCTTTCTCATTTTTAAAAATTATCCCTATAGTATTTTATTTCATGGAGATATTCAAATTTAATAAAACTGTTTCTCTAATTGCTGGACATTTTTACAATATTTCCCAGAACATCTTTTAACCTATGTCTTTCATTTTTATGTAAACATTTTTGCAGAAAAGATTCTTAGAAGTTGGTTTGCTGGATCATAAAGAAAGTGCATTAATTTTTTCCATAGACTTTGCCAAATTGTAAGCCAAATATGTGTCACAATACTCTACAAAGGGTTTAAGAATGCATATTTTTTATATCTTCACTAGCTCCGCCTTTTGAGGCAAGAACTACAGTGTCATTGGTGAATTTGCCTCAAAATACTCAAATTCCTCTTTTTCCTTTTTCTTTATTCTTTTTTAAAGATAGGCATAATAGCCTTACAAAGCCAGCTTCCCTGCTTTGTGGAAGGGCAACCCTTATGGGTATGCTCCAAGTCATGACTTGAATGTGGAAGTGTTAAAGCTTTTGACTCTTAGAAATACTTGTAAAGCCAGCTCTAAAGCTTCTGGGAGGATTCTGAGTGGCATAGAAGTGGAGTTCACTTTAGCTGTCAGCTTTTCTTAGAGAAAAATGTATCCACAGTTACCAACTT
This sequence comes from Panthera uncia, assembly GCF_023721935.1. Classification (NCBI taxonomy): domain Eukaryota; kingdom Metazoa; phylum Chordata; class Mammalia; order Carnivora; family Felidae; genus Panthera; species Panthera uncia. The sequence goes on from NW_026057577.1 coordinate 37,163,010, forward strand.
CATTCAACAGCCTTCACTGGGGGATTTTCAGTTTTCCCACAGGGGTTATTAAGTTAATAAGTAGGTTATCCATGTACATATATGTATCTGTCAAGTCAGTGGTAATGGACCATGGGGTCCATAGGTATAATAACAAGAACAACAACTATGTTCCATATTCCCCCTTCTTCAACAAATTTTTTAATGTTTTTATTTATTTTTGAGAGAGAGAGAGAATGAGCAGGGGAGGGGCACAGAGAGAGGGAGACACTGAATACAAAGCAGTCTCCAGGCTCTGAACTGTCAGCAGAGAGTCCGACACGGGGCTTAAACCCACTAATGGTGAGATCATGACCTGAGCTGAAGTCAGACACTTAACCGACTGAGTACCCAGGTGCCCTTCCCATCTTATTTTGATCTTTGCTAATTTATCCCTTTTATGATCCATGTTGTGGCTAAGACAAGAAGAGTCCAACTCATTAACAAGCCATTTTGGTCCTAATCCCATAAAGAAATAGTGCACTATTGTGTTTAAAGGTATAGACTCAATTTCTCTGGGTTCAAACCTGGCGCTGCCACTTACTGAGTGTTGACTTTGGGCAAGTTACTGACCGTCAGTTTTCTCATTTGTAAGATTGGCACAGTAAGGTTGCTTACCTCATTGGATTATTCTGAGAGTTAAAATGAAATAATGTATCAAAGCATTTGAAGGTTACCTGGCATATACTAAGCATAAATTAAGATCTTTGTATGGCTGTCATTACCAAGTTGACACCCGTGTGGCTAGCCCTGGCTACAGTTTCTCATCATGTTGCACTAGCACTGCCTCCTCTTGGTGCTCTCTCTGGCCCTTGGACAAACTAGTTCATCTACTCTGGACTTACTCAATTATCTGTGTCATCATCTGGAATGTTTCTCTCAGACAGAAATCTTCCTACTTTCTGTTTTGGCTCTTGACCCATATTTCTTGTTCTACCATTTCATCTTAAATTAACTACTATCTAACCACACCTCAGATAGCCAAGTGCTCTATTGTCTCACCTGGCCTTGAATCAGTGTTTTTCATTATCATTCCTGAATACACCAACTTGCTGTTTCCTCATCTGATCCTCAGCTTAAGTATACCTACGCTTTGTCAACAAAAAGTCTGGTTCTCAAGCACTGTTTCTGATTTTTTTTTCTTGCCTTTTCCAGTTTTTCAACTTTTGTTCAACAAATATGTCAAAAACCTTATTCGTTATCAGGCACAGTGTGAAGTACTGGGGTAAGATGTGGACAACACAGACAGAGAGCTTACAGGATAATAGATAATTATCAGATTATCAATTTGTCATACAAATTTAAAGTTGGAATTGTTAAAAGGTGAGCCACACAGTGTTAGGAGGCTCTGTACTAGGGGTATTTGACCTTGTCAAGAAGATCAGGAAAGGGAATGAGGTCCAGAGGATGGTTGGAAATGAATTACGCAGGTGGGGAGAGAAGAGTAGTGTGGGCTGGGAGAAGAGCTTTGGTGGAGGGAAGCATGGAAAGTGTTAGTGACCAAAAGAAGGCATTGAGGCTCAACTACAGAAAACAAAGGAATACAAGGTGCAAGATGAAATGAGATTGGATGAGATCACTCTAGGCCTTGAAAGCTATACTAAGGATTTAGTCTTGACACCTAGTGTAAATGGGAAGTCACTGGATAGTGGTGAACATAGCAGTGGGGCAGTAAGAACAGGACCAGATTACCATTTTACTCAGGTCTGTCTGGACAGGACAGAGTAGATAATGGGTAGACCAGTTGGAATGTGCCTGAATAGGCATATTGGTAGTTTTGACAAGGACAGCAGTTGTAAAGGGAAAGAAATTAATGGTATTAGGTGATATTGGAGATTAAATGAGCAATTTTGGTGGTAGGGATACAATACACGAGGGAAAGGGAAGACCTCAAGTTTTCTGGTATGCACTGCCAGAAAGTGATGCTTTTTACTGCTATGGTAAAAGAATGAAATTGAATTGCCTGGATTTACTCAATTATAAATTATTTTCTCTAGGTAAAGCTCGTAATTTCTGAGAGTAGGAACTCACTCAAACTAGCTTGAGTAAAAAGTTTTTGTGTAAAGTTATAGGGAATAGCATGGAAGCTGTAGCAACATGACCTCTGGGAAACTGAAAGGCTTTCAGGAAATAATACCTCTTTGACTGGCTCTCAAGACCCACTTATCTCTGCTTGTCTCTGAGACCCCCTCCAGTCTTCATTGTTCTTAAATAGACACTTCTTCAGGCTCTCTTGTATGTGGCTCCAGAATTGAGTCCTAACTGATTAATGCCAACATTCAACCTTAACTGCCTACAGTTTCTAGATCTTACTTAAAATTATTGATAGAGGGAGGAACCAAGATGGCAGAACAGCATGGAAGCTTTTTGTGTGTCTCGCGTCCGTGAAATACAGCCAGACCAATACTAAACCATCCTACACACCTAAAACACCGACTGGAAGATTAACACAACAATCTGCACAGCCTGAACCACAGAATTCAGCAGGTACACGACACAAAGAGCTGAACTTGGGGAGCAAGAATCCCTGAAAGGTAGGGAACCCCTTTTGCAGGCAGAGAGAGGACGGAGACTGGGGAGGGGGTGAGCATACGGGAAAAGCACCCCTCCCCAAAAGCAGCTGGAGAGAAAGTGGAAAACTGGAAACAGCCACAGGGACTAAACTAAAAAGGGAGAAAGGAGAAAGAAGAGGGTTTAAATTCCATTAAGACTGTAAACAAGGGGAGCTCAAAGGCTGCAACTCCGCAGCAGCTCGATAGCTGGCAGTGCTCTGGTGGGAAAGGTGATACCCAGGAACACAGTGGGGTCTGCGAGGTTCTCGGGCCACACTGGGAAAAGCAGTTCCACTGCTGCAAGGACATTTGGTAGAGACTGTTGAAGCCACCTGGTCCCAGCAGACCCCGGAAGGCAGCCACATTTGCTAGTGCTGGGGCAAGGTCATTGAGGGTGAAGCCTGGTGTCAGATGTGTACTGTGATTTTCTATAATCCCTGAAACGCTGCTACTACACTGTCTCACGATCTTTTTTGGGGATGAGCTGGCACATAGCCGCAGTCTTGGGGCACTGGCAACAGCAAGGTCTAGCGGGTGTTCCTGAGTGCCTTTTGCTCGGCCATTGCTCATTTGGCCATCGCTCGGTGAGGCCCTCACACAGAAGTGCAGAGTGGGTCAAAGCCTCAGTCCTTCAGAAGTAAGGGGCCGGGGAAAACAGCGACATCTGAGACAAAACTTGGGAGGGAGATACTGCCTGGGGCCTGGTCACAGAGAGGGGAAAAATGGGGAGTGGACGAGAGCTGAAGATGGAAGACGAGTGCGTGACTGCTGATCCGGGAGAACAGACTGGGTGGCTGGGTGGCGCCATTTTTCAATGCTCCCATGCATGAGCATGAGCATTGACGAGCACTGTAACAATCCACCCCAATAGGCTAGCAGGGCCATTTAGGGGAGAACAGAGCTGTTACACCGAGCCCTGCCCAACTGGGCCAACCTCACTCTTCAAGAACAAAAACCTCACCACTGGCTTAATCTATGGACTATAAAGGGCTACATGGACTGACCTCTAGGGGGAAACAAAGCAATTTCAGTCCTACTTCAATCTGTTAGCAGGTTCATCTATTCAATTTTTTTTCTCTATTTCTCCTTTTACTCTTTTACAATTCTTTTCTTTTTCTTCAATAAAGAGAAAAAACTCATTTTAATTTTCAATTTTTATTAAAAATATCTGTCTTTCATTTTTATTACTATATTTTTTACATTTGTTTAAATGTTTTCAAATTCTACTTTACTTCCATCATTTTATTTTAGTCTACTTCAGTGTACTCACCTTTTCAAATTTTCAAACAATTTCCTTTTTTTCTTTGTCTTTTATTCTTTTTCATTTTTCTTTTTCTTGAATGCAGAAAGAGAAAAACTTCATTTTTACTTCCAATTTCTTTTAAAAATATTTTTATTTAATTTTTATTACTATATTTTTGCTTTTATGTAAATTTTTTCAAATTCTATCTTACTCCCATCATTTTATTTCAGTCTACTACAGTGTATTCACTTTTTCAGATTTTCAAACGATTTCTTTTTTTTGTCTTTTTTCTTTTTTTAATCTTTTTTCTCTTTTTCGTTTCTTTTATTTTTTCTTAAATACAGAAAACAAAAAATTCATATTTTCTTCTTTTTAATTTTTATTAACAGTATTTTTCTATAATTTTTTTCCATTATATTCTCTACTTTTGTGCATTGTAGTCTACTGTAGTGTATTCATTTTTTGAAATTCTCAAATGATTTCTCTTTTTTCTCTTCCCCCTGCCCCCCTTGTTTTTGTTTCTCTAATCTGTCAAACCACTTTCTACACCCAGACCAAAACACACCTAGGATCTAACATCATCTATTCTATTTGTGTGTGTGTGTGTGTGTGTGTGTGTGTGTGTGTGTTTAATTATTAATTTTAATTTTTTTATTTTAATTTTTTTAATTTCAATTTTTCTACCTCATTAATTCCTTTTCTCCCTTCAAAATGACAAAAGAAGGAATTCACCCCAAAAGAAAGAGCGCAAAGAAACAACAACCAGGGATTTAACCAACAGAGATACAAGCAAGATGTCTGAACCAGAATTTAGAATCACGATAATAAGAATACTAGCTGGAGTCGAAAATAGATTAGAATTCCTTTCTGCAGAGATAAAAGAAATAAAAAATAGCCAGAATGAAATTAAAAATGCTATAACTGAGCTGCAATCACGGATGGATGCAGCGGCAGCAAGGATGGACGAGGCAGAACAGAGAATCAGCGATATAGAGGACAAACTTATAGAGAATAACGAAGCAGAGAAAAAGAGGGAGATTAAGGCAAAAGAGCACTATTTAAGACTTAGAGAAATCAGTGGCTCATTAAAAAGGAACAACATCAGAATCATAGGGGTCCCAGAGGAAGAAGAGAGACAAATAGGGGTAGAAGGGTTATGTGAGCAAATCATAGCAGAAAACTTTCCTAACCTGGGGAAAGACACAGACATCAAAATCCAGGAAGCATAGAGGACTCCCATTAGATTCAACAAAACCCGACCATCAACAAGACATATCATAGTCAAATTCACAAAATACTCAGGCAAGGAGAGAATCATGAAGGCAGCAAGGGAAAAAATGTCCCTAACATACAAGGGAAGAGATCAGGTTTGCAGCAGACCTATCCACAGAAACTTTGCAGGCCAGAAAGGAGTGGCGGGATATATTCAGGGTGCTCAATCAGAAAAATATGCAGCCAAAAAAAAAAGTTTCCCAGACAAACAAAAATTAAAGGAGTTTGTGACCACTAAACCAGCCCTGCAAGAAATTTTAGGGGGAACTCTCCGATGGGGAGAAAAGAGGAAAAAATATATAAATACCTACCTACCTACATACATACATACATACACACATACGAAAAGCAACAAAAGATTAGAAAGGACCAGAGAACACCACCAGAAACTCCAACTCTACAAGCATCATAATGGCAATAAATTCATATCTTTCAGTACTCACTCTAAATGTCAATGGACTCAAAGCTCCAATCAAAAGACATAGGGTAATAGAATGGATAAGAAAATAATACTCATCTATATGCTGTTTACAAGACACCCACTTTAGACCTAAAGACACGTACAGATTGAAAATAAGGGGATGGAGAACCATCTATCATGTGAATGGTCAACAAAAGAAAGCCAGAGTAGCTATATTTATATCAGACAATCTAGACCTTAAAATAAAGACTGTATCAAGAGATGCAGAAGGGCATTATATCATAATCAAGGGGTCTTTGGATCAAGAAGACCTAACAATTGTAAACATTTATGCACCAGATGTGATAGCACCCAAATATATAAATCAATTAATCACAAACGTAAACTCATTGATAGTAATACCATAATAGGAGGAGACTTCAACACCCCACTCACAGCAATGGACAGATCATCTAATCAAGAATTAAACAAGGAAACAATGGCTTTGAATGACACACTTAACCAGATGGACTTAACAGATATATTCAGAACATTTCATCCTAAAGCAGCAGAATATACATTCTTCTCCAGTGCACATGGAACGTTCTCCAGAATAGACCATATACTGGGACACAAATCAGTCTCAAGTAAGTACAAAAAGATCGCTATCATACCGTGCATATTTTCAGACCACAATGCTATGAAACTCAGAATCAACCACAAGAAAAAATTTGGAAAGGTAGCAAATACTTGGAGACTGAAGAACATGCTACTAAAGAATGAATGGGCTAACCAAGCAGTTAAAGAAGAAATTAAAAAGTGTATGGAAGTCAATGAAAATGATAGCACCACAACCCAAAACCACTGGGACGCAGCAAAGGCAGTCATAAGAGGAAAGTATATAGCAATCCAGGCCTTCCTAAAGAAGGAAGAAATATCTCAGGTACACAACCTAACCTTACACCTTAAGGAGCTGGAAAAAGAACAGCAAATAAAGCCCAAAACCAGAAGAACAGGAAATAATAAAGATTAGAGCAGATTAATGTTATCAGATAAAAAAAAAAAAAAAACAACAAAACCCAGTAGAACAGATCAATGAAACCAGAAGCTGGTTCTTTGAAAGAATTAACAAAATTGATAAACCACTAGCCAGTTTGATCAAGAAGAAAAAGGAAAGGACCCAAATAAGTAAAATCAAGAAAGAAAGAGGAGAAATCACAACCAACACAACAGAAATAAAAACAATAATAAGAGAATATTATGAGCAATTATATGCCAATAAAATGGGTGATCTGGAAGGAATGGACAAATTCCTAGAAACATATACACTACCAAGACTGAAGCAGGAAGAAATAGAAAATTTGAACATACCCATAACCTGTAAGGAAATCGAATTAGTAATCAAAAATCTGCCCAAAAAACAAGAGTCCAGGGCCAGATGGCTTCCCAGGGGAATTCTACCAAACATTTAAGGAAGAGTTAACACCTATTCTCTTGAAATTGTTCTAAAAAATTGTTCTAAAAAAGGAAAACTTCCAAACTCTTTCTCTGAAGCCAGCATTACCTTGATTCCAAAACCAGACAGAGACCTAAAAGGAGACTAAAAAGGTCTCCACTAAAAAGGAGAACTATAGACCAATTTCCCTGATGACCATGGATGCAAAAATCCTCAACAAGATATTAGCCAACCGGCTCCAACAATACATTAAAAAAATTATTCAGCACGACCAAGTGGGATTTATACCTGAGATTCAGGGCTGGTTCAATATCTGCAAAACAATTAACATGATTCATCACATCAATAAAAGAAGAGACAAGAACCATACAATCCTCTCAGTAGATGCAGAGAAAGTATTTGACAATATACAGCATCCTTTCTTGATAAAAACCCTCAAGAAAGTAGGGATAGAAGGATCATACCTCGAGATCATAAAAGCCATATACGAGTGACCCAATGCTAATATCATCCTCAGTGGGGAAAAACTGAGAGCTTTCCCCCTAAGGTCAGGAACAAGACAGGGATGTCTACTCTCGCCACTGTTATTCAACATAGTATTGGAAGTCTTAGCCTCTGCAATCAGACAACACAAAGAAATAAAAGACATCCAAATTGGCCAGGAGGAGGTCAAACTTTCACTCTTCGCAGATGACATGATACTCTATATGGAAAACCCAAAAGATGCCACCAAAAAACTGCTAGAACTAATTCATGAATTCAGCAAAGTTGCAGTATATAAAATCAATGCACAGAAATCGGTTGCATTCCTATACACCAACAATGAAGCGACAGAGAAATCAAGGAATCGATCCCATTTACAGTTGCACCAAAAACCATAAAATAGCTAGGAATAAATCTAACCAAAGAGGTGAAAAGCCTATACACTGAAAACTATAGAAAGCTTATGAAAGAAATTGAAGAAGACACAAAAAATGGGAAAAGATTCCATGCTCCTGGATAGGAAGTACAAATATTGTTAAAATGTCGATACTACCCAAAGCAATCTACATGTTCAATGCGATCCCATGAAAGTAACACCAACATTCTTCACAGAGCTAGAGCAAATAATCCTAAAATTTGTATGGAACCAGAAAAGACTCCAAATAGCCAAAGCAATCTTGAAAAAGAAAACCATAGCAAGAGGCATCACGATCCCAGACTTCAAGCTATACTACAAAGCTGTAATCATCAAGACAGTAAGGTACTGGCACAAGAACAGACACTCAGATCAATGGAATATATTAGAGAACCCAGAAATGGACCCACAAATGTATGGGTAACTAACCTTTGACAAAACAGGAAAGAATATCCAATGGAATAAAGACAGTTTCTTCAGCAAGTGGTGCTGGGAAAACTGGACAGTGACATGCAGAAGAATGAACCTGGACCACTGTCTTACACCATACACAAAAATAAACTCAACGTGGATGAAAGACCTCAATGTAAGACAGGAAGCCATCAAAATCCTTGAGGAGAAAGGAGGCAAAAAGTTCTTTGATCTTGCCCGCAGCAATTTCTTACCCAACACGTCTCAGAGGCAAGGGAAACAAAAGCAAAAATGAACTCCTGGGACCTCATCAAAATAAAAAGCTTCTGCACCACAAAGGAAACAGTCAGCAAAACTAAAAGGCAACCGACAGAATGGGAGAAGATATTTGCAAATGACATGTCAGATAAAGGGTTAGTATCCAAAATCTACAAAGAATATATCAAACTCAACACCCAAAAAACAAATAATCCAGTGAAGAAATGGGTGAAAGACATGAATAGACACCTCTCCAAGGAAGACATCCTGATGGCCAACTGACACATGAAAAAATGCTCCACATCACCATCATCAGGGAAATACAAATCAAAACCACAATGAGATATCACCTTACACCTGTCAGAATGGCTAACATTAACAACTGAGGCAACAACAGATGTTGGCGAGGATGTGGAGAAATCGGATCTCTTTTGCATTGCTGGTGGCGATGCAAGCTGGTGCAGCCACTCTGGAAAACAGTATGGAGCTTCCTCAAAAAACTAAAAATAGAACTTACCCTATGACCCAGCAATTGCACTACTAGGCATTTATCCAAGGCAGATAGGAGTGCTGTTTGGAAGGGACACATGCACCTCCATGTTTATAGCAGCACTATCAACAATAGCCAAAGTATGGAAAGAGCCCAAATGTCCATTGATGGATGAATGGATAAAGAAGATGTGGTATATATATACAATGGAGTATTACTCGGCAATCAAAAAGAATGAAATCTTGCCATTTGCAACTACGTGGATGGAACTGGAAGGTATTATGCTAAGTGAAATTAGTCAGAGAAAGACAAAAATCATATGAGGACTTTAAGAGACAAAACAGATGAACATAAGGGAAGGGAAACAAAAATAATATAAAAACAGGGAGGGGAACAAAACAAAAGAGACTTATGAATATGGAGAATGAACTGAGGGTTGTTGGAGGGGTTGTGGGAGGGGGGATGGGTTAAATGGGTAAGGGGAATTAAGGAATCTACTCCTGAAGTCATTGCTTCACTATATACTAACTAATTTGGATGTAAATTTTAAAAAATAAAAAATAAAGTTAAATTAAAAAAAATAGGTGAAAGGGATTAAGAAGTACAAACTTACAGTTTTAAAAAAAATAAGTCACAGGATATGAAGTACAGTACAGAGAATAGACTCGATATTATTGTAGTAACTCAGTGTGATAGATGTTAACAGACTTACCATAGTGATCATTTCATGCTGTATATAAATGTTGAATCACTATGTTGTAAACCTGAAACTAATACTATATTGTACTTCAGCTATATTTCAATAAAAAATTCAAAAATTTAAAAAAATATATTGATAGAACAAGAGAGGCAGAGTAGACAGAGAACTGGTGGTCAGTTGTTTAGTACGCATCCCTGTTCCAATCGTCAGAGCTGTGTTATAGTGAGCACTGCCTCAAATCTAGGGGTTGTGAACAGGGAAAACAATGGTATATAAGTCTAGGCAAACTATGTCGAGGCAGGAAAAATGTTATGGTCTTTGGAATTTTTCATACTGAATAGCAAATAACTGGCATCTAGTAGATAGTCAGTAAATATTCTCCTTGGTGAGTCATTGGACATTTTTGAATATTTTTGAAAATGTCAAGATACATCAGAATCTCTTGTGGAACTTTTTAAAATTCAGAGTTCATAGTCTACTGTCATAGGAACAGATCAGTAGGTCTGATTAGGGCCCCAGGAATATGCATTACGTAACATAAATTTGATACATGTGGTCCATGGATGATAACTTTGTTGGACACTGTTCTAATGTGTTGCTAAATCATGTCCAGAAACCTCTGTTGTTGTGAATTCTGACATGGAGCTCCTTTTGGGTCTTGGACCTCTATTTCTCCATTTATATAATGGGCCAAATATTTATCTCTTTCTTATAGTCAAAAGTGAATTTGAAGGTTAATAAGATAACTTTGGAAATAAGCTTTGATCTTTCTTCCTCAGTGCCGTAAATATGAAAGATGGTGTTAATATGTATCTGGACAGCTTCTATATTGATTGAACATCAAATCCATCGTTGCTTCATACTATTTCCTGATAACCCCAAAATTAATAAGACCTTATCAGTGTTTTATTGTCAGCTTTCAGGAACTATAAATGTAACTCTTAAATCATTGCTACTTATTCTGAGTAAAGTTATTACACAGGGAATAGAGGAAAGTTCTTGGGAGGTTAAGCAAAATGCTATCTGTAACTGCCTGGTTTTTAAATTTTTTTTAAGTTTATTCATTTATTTTGATAGAGGAGAGAATGAGTGGGGGAGGGGCAGAGAGAGAGGGAGAGAGAGAGAATCCCAAGAAGGTTCCACACTGTCAACACAGAGCCCAATGTGGGACTCAGACTCACAAACCATGAGATCATGACTTGAGCCAAGATCAAGAGTCAGACACGCAACCAATCGAGCCATCCAGACACCCCAGTAACTGCCTGATTTTTAAGAAAATAAGCATTTCTGATTATAAAAGATCCAATTTGAAGACTTGCAGCTAACAAGACAGCCTCCTTACATGCACTGTTAAGTTACAAGAGTCTGACTCTAAGGTCAGAGACTTTGAGAGTGAGGGAAGCCAGGGAGAGTTGCCAACCAGCTCCTTGAAAGAGTGGGCCCTTCAGCCTGGTTCCACAATCCTTTTCCCACCTTTCTCCTTGCCCTTTGCCATTGATTCTCTGATTCTGCTTCTATCACCTCTGTGAAACCTACCTTTCAAGGGCTGGAAGTAATTCCTGTTTGCCAAGTGCAGTGAAGTCTTTTGAATTATCATGAAGCACTACCTCTCTATACCCTTTATTTCTACAGATTCCTCCTTGAACTTCTACGACACCAGTGGTGACTGCTAAGTCTCCTTCACTGGTTCTTCCATTTTGCTTTAGTATATTTCATGGTTTTAGCCTTATTCTTGACCATGTCCATCATGTCTTTTCCTTTAGCTGGAATATATTTACAATTCATGCTCATATATCTACCTCTTGCTTGGAAATTGGAGTTTAAGAGAAATTTCCAATTACTTCTGGGACTTTCCATTTGTGTAGCAAATAGACTGCTCACATTTAGCAAGTCCCAAACTTGGGCTTATTGTTTTCTCCCCTCGTGGATGGAACTGGAGAGTTTTATGCTAAGTGAAATAAGTAATACAGAGAAAAACAGATACCATGTGTTTTCACTCTTATGTGGATCCTGAGAAACTTAACAGAAGACCATGGGGGAGGGGAAGGGAAAAAAAAAGGTTAGAGAGGTAGGGAGCCAAACCATAAGAGACTCTTAAAAACTGAGGACAAACAGGGTTGACGGGGGGTGGGAGGGAGGGGAAGGTGGGTGATGGGTATTGAGGAGGGCACCTGTTGGGATGAGCACTGGGTATTGTATGGAAACCAGTTTGACAATAAATTTCATATTTAAAAAAAAAACAATCATTCCTTTTTAAATAACATTTCTTTATTTGTAAAGGTACCAGCATCCACCAGACACTTTACAGTCATCCTTGATCCCGTTGTGCTTTTGTGTCCCTTTTTCTCCAGCCTTCTTGCTACTATCCGAGTTAAGGCCCTCACGTCTTTATCATCTCTTGTAAGGACTATTACAATATCCTAGTTTCTTTGCTTTCAAACACCAAAGCAAGAGTAATATGACTCTTCTAAAATACAAATTTGTTTGTGTCTACTTAAAAACTCTAATGTTTGGTGCATATCAGCTATATTATATAAACCCAATTCTTTAATAGAGCTCGTAAGGATTTTCACAATCTGGCACCATTCTGTCTTTCCAGGTTAATCAGTTATCACTCTTCTACTATTTTTTTTTGAGTGACATTTTATGTGTAATGTGACTTATAATATGAACAGGCTATTATTTATTAGTCTTGGAGTGGGAAAGTGGTACCAAGAAAAGTAACTTGTCCAAGATCACATGAGTAGCAAAGGATGGAGAACCAGGTTGGAACCAAACTGTTCAATCACCTGCTAGTCTGTCTGAAGACACATTGAACCTTTACATGTGAATGTGCCTTTCTTGTTCCTGCAGCCTCTTCAGCCTGCACTGTCCAACTTCCTTGTCAAGATCTTCCATATATTGCCAGGTCCTGCTTAAAAGGCTATGTAAAGCTTATCAGACTTCTTGCATCAGAGTTAATAGTCCCTTCTTTGAAGTTCTCTCACCATCTTGTGTATTTTGTAATTATAACATCACTTGTGTAAGATGAGCTTCTTGATATCTACTAGATTCAAGTGAGCTCTGAAGACACTGTGTCTCAGTCATTCTTAAGTTCCTGATGTCTAGTACATAGTAAGTCATCAGAAAATATCTTCAGAATGTAGAAGTATTTTCATAATCTATTACATTATTATTGGCGAATTTAAACATTTCTAATTAAAGCAGGTCTAGTTGCCAACATATAAACATCACAGCTTCTCACTATGCTGCTCAAAGTTTATTAACAATGTGCTGTAAGCAGACATTTTCAAGAACATTAAGTAAAACTACCTAGAAAATTACTTTTTGAAATGTTTATTTATTTTTGACAGAGAAGAGAGAGAGAGAGAACAAGCAAGGAAGAGGCAGAGAAAGAATCCCAAGCATGCTCCACACTCAGGGCAGAGCCCGACACAGGACTCAATCTTATGGGATGGCGGTATCATGACCTGAGCTGATATCGAGTCAGATGCTTAACCAACTGGGCCACCTAGGCTCTCATAGAAAGTTATTTCTGATTGGAGCACCCAGGAGCCTTGATACAGTCAATCATCTGAAACAGTCACCTGTACTGATGAGACACATCTCTGTAATAAACAACAGAAAACCTGACTCAAACTATAAAGGGTGTTTATTGCCTCATGTTATAGAATAGAACAGTAGCAGGACAAGGCTTGTTCTGGTGAGAATAAGATGTAGTGTTTTTTTTTTTTTTCTTTTTTTTTGGTGGGTTTCCATTTTTTCCACAAGCATCTCCTCTTGTGGCTGTAAGGTTACACACCTGCTCATCCATTCTAGGAGAAAAGAGTGTATTTCCCCACTAGTCAACAGGATTCACTTTGTATCAGTTTAGGTCACATCTATCCCTGATAGTCAGTTGTAGTGGAAGAATGTGATTACATCGATCAGATAGTCCTCTGCCACACCCAATAGTCAAGTATGGAGTGGCACCAGCTATTTTAAAGCAAATGGGCTGCAGGAGGAAAGGGCAGACACTTTAAGAAAAGACTGAATGCTGACCCAAATGGAAAGCAAGTGAGTGCTGGACAGCCAAAACCAGTAAAATTACTTCTAAATGACCATTATGATGATGGATCAAAAAGACAGGGAAAACATGTGGTCTTGAGGTACCATGCTTTCCAAAGATGACTCACAACTCAGGCCTGTTCCTATGGAGGAGTAAGACCCATCATCTAATGCATCTCTTTTCTATGTCATTCTGATATTTTAAAACAGAGATGCACTGGATATTGTCTGCTCTTTGCCATGGAAAGATGATCTTTATGGTCAGTATCAGCAAACTATCTAGATTCAAGATAGGTTTGGCCAATGGGGACCTGGGAGATAGGAGAACGGTGACATTGGGGAACTTCTTCCTTTTGCTCCCTACCCAGTGAGACTTGGCTTCTGTCAAGCAGGCCTCTGTGCATACCTACTCTCTCTGGATTCTAAACCATCCTTTGCATTTCTCAGTCTTCATGCTGTTGTTATTCCTGGGGTTCTGCACTGCTGATTTCTCTAAACTCTGCCTATACCTTTATAAAGTTTCTTTTTTATTAAACTTGTCTCAAATTACCCAGTTGGATTATGCCATCTGTTTTCTGCCAAGACCCTCACTGATACAGTGGGTAATCATCTCTCTCCTAGCATATTTTCAATCACGGCAGTAACACTTTTCTAAAATAGAACTATCATGATACCAGCCAAAGGTAAATTTTCTTTAATTAGAAGAAAGTAAAGCTTCCCCAGTCAATTTTGATCATTTTTGATTCAGTCACCAAGTTAAGGGATTTTCAACCCGGGACAAAAGCATTGGCCAGGAGGGGTATAGAGTTTTTATAGCAGTTGTTAAGGCATTGCCTCCTTTTAGTTTGCGTGTTCATTTGCAAATTGGACAAGATTGCTCTTGACTCATCTAGCTACAAATTATAAATAAAAATGCAAGTTTTAGTTTAGTATTTTTGTATTTCACAATGGTTTTAGCAGGATTATTTATTTTTAATAGTATTAGTACAGTTTTTAACTACTAAAGGAAGGATATTAATGTAGTTGGATGGTCATGACAGTGGCATTTACCACTCAAATTATTAATGGAAACTTTCATATCTCTACAACTTAATGTAAATGGCAACCACAAAAACAGATTACCAAAAATCTTATTGACATTCTTTCAAGAATAGTAAACATTTGTTTCTTTTATTCTGGGATTCAGGTCTTTGATAATGATTCTAGAACTTAAGACATCAGTGGTTAGGGATCTGCAGTTGGGGCCATTTTGTTGAGTGCTGACTTAATTCATTTTGATTCCTTGGTTTGCCAGTTTCTCTTTTGGAAATATTTCTCATGTTATTAAAGTTTAGAAGAGTGCTTGTGTTAATATCTTATATTTCTTTCTTTAGTGTGGGGAAACTTATAGTTTTGAATACTTAAAAATAACTTGTGAAATAGATTTTTGGGTCTCTTTTTTTGAGATTCTGGTTCCATAGATCCTGGTAAGCCCCATTCTTCATCTTTTTCCACTCTCCTCCATTGCTTATTAGGTTCTAGACACAAAGGCTCTTCTGTTGTTCTTCTGTCATTAAAGTTGTTCCCATCTCAGAATCTTACAGTGTAAACCATGAGGTTACACTGATATCACTAATTTGAGTATACACCAGAGCATTCATGTGCATCCCTTCCCCCATCCATATTTGTACTCTTCTTCTTCACCAGTGGGAAATGTAGCTTCCATTTTCCTTAATACATTTACTTAGTGCTTCATTCCCCAAATAGGCAAACTCCTTACCACTTTTGGTATGCTGTCCAATTTGGAATCCCTCACCAACTCTATTTACCCCTATGGTGGTTTTTGTTTGTTTCTTTTTGTTTTTCTTTGATTTTTGTTTTTATTTATTTTTAATTTACATCCAAGTTAGTTATATAGTATAACAATGATTTCAGGAATAGATTCCTTAATGCCCCTTACTCATTTAGCCCATCCCCCTTCCCACTGCCCCTCCAATAACCCTTTCTTTGTTCTCCATATTTAAGAGTCTCATGTTTTTGTCCCCCCTTCCTGTTTTTATATTATTTTTGTTTCCCTCCCCTTATGTTCATCTTTTTTGTATTTTAAAGTCCTCATATGAGTGAAGTCATATGCTATTTGTCTTTCTCTGACTGACTGATTTCACTTAACATAATACCCTCCAGTTCCATCCACGTAGTTGCGAATGGCAAGATTTCTTTCCTTTTGATTGCCGAGTAATACTCCATTGTATATGTATACACCACATCTTCTTTATCCATTCATCCATCGATGGACATTTGGGCTCTTTCCATTCTTTGGCTATTGTTGATAGTGCTCTATAAACATGAGGGTGCATGTGTCCCTTCAAAACAGCACACCTGTATCCCTTGGATAAATGCCTAGTAGTGCAATTGCTGGGTCGTGGGGTAGTTCTATTTTTAATTTTTGAGGAAGCTCCATACTGTTTTCTAGAGTGGCTACACCACCCTTGCATTCCCACCAGCATTTCAAAAGAGATCCTCTTTCTCTGCATCCTAGCCAACATCTATTGTTGCCTTTGTTTTTGTTTTGTTTTGTTTGTTTATATGTTTGTTTTTACTGAATTGGGAGAAAAGAAATAAGGAAGGAAACAATTTCATCTTTTAAGATGAAGTTATAGAAATTACCTACTTTCAGGATGGACTTTAGGATTAAGCAATGAAGCGATTTATACTTTAGCTGTAAAGTAATATTCAGTGGTTATTTCTGTTTTAACATTTAATATAATATTCACTGAATGAATAAATAGCCTGAAATTAGTAATAAAAAAATCCCCCAAATTTAGTGGAGCTGAAAACTCTAGTCTGGTAGCTAGTTGTCACTATACAACTAGTTCACGAAGAATTTGAGCAACTACTTAACTAATTATTAATTAATTCAAAAAAATGGAATTTAAACAGCTTTTATGTTCAAGAAACTGTCCTAAGAGCTAAAGATAAAAGAATTAGCAAGATAGAGTTGGTCCCTGTGGTAAGAACACTTGAGTCTGGCTCAGAAGACAGTGGCAATGGCAAGAAAGTAGGGCAAGTGCTTTGTCACAATCGCAATAAGCAGTTTGAAAACACATTATGGGAGTGCTGAGCTACCTCTGAGAGAGTGGTCAGGAAGGTTTTCTAAAGATGACAGTTAAGCTGCAACCTCACCATGAGTACAAGTCAGCACTTGAAGACAAGGGGGATGAGTATTTAGGGCAGAAAGAGCACAATGTGGGAAAGTGAGAGGGAGCATGTTGTGATTGTGGAATTACATGAAGTACAATGAGGTGCATGTAAAAAGAATGGGGGACATGGAAGAGATGTACTTGAAGCAGTCAGTAGGGTTCTTGTGTCTCTGTTATGGACCTCAGGCATTATTTAGAGCGTGCTGAAAAATCGCCAAAGAATGTAACACGGGAGTGATGCAATTAGCCCTTTAGAAGCATTGCTCTGGCTTCCTGACTGAGGAGGGGGTACAGACTGGGATGGTGGGGAGAGCGGGGAATGTGTGGAGCAAGAAGTTGGATGCAAGCCCTGTCATCCAGGGGAGAGATGATGAAGCCGTGGCCTGGGTATAGGCCATCCCCAGGGATGGGATAGATGGAAGTAGATATCCATCAGAGATGTTTGGAGGTGGATTCAATAGAGATGATGCTCTTATATCTCTTGTGTTCAGAAATGCTCTTCCCTGAAATAGGGAACATGGCAAGATGAGTAGGCTGAGGTGGGGAGGATGGTGAAGGAGAGAAGTTCATTCTCCCAGTTGTAAAATGAGAGGGTTAAATTCACAACAATGGAATTCCATGATTATTTTATTTTGTCTTCATGTGGCCAAAGACAGAGCATTTTTAGAGCTGTAGAGGGATTCTTTATTTCCCTTTTCTTGTTATCCAGGCATCTAACCAATCTAGCCTTTAGTTACCAATTAAGATCAGAAAACAGAAAATGTTTGTATTGCTTAGTATTTAAATTGAAACAAAAGAAAGGGAGTGGGGAGCTCGCATAAGCTGGTAAATATGTTAGCTTTCATAAGCATGAAATAACACAAGATTTATCATTCCACATTTTATAACTTGGGTGATTTTAGATCTTCTGTGGCCAGGCTGACTTTATTGTCCTATAATTCTCAATTCTGTGATTTGCGTTTTCTCTTAGCTTGAGCAACTCTCCCGATTGCTTATGACTTTACAGTTGCTACGGGGAGTCGTTATACACAGATGGCTTTTAGGAGGGGAGTCAATTTGGTAGGCATTTTCCTTGATTATGATGCCTTCTCTGTGCGCTGATTGTTATAAAAGTGAAGATTCTTGCATGTCAAATGGTGAAAATGTTTCCAAGGTCTCAAAAAAGGAAGGAACATTACATTTGGCAGATGATCTCTGTATGACTATACTCTGATGAAAAGGCCGCCTGGTTCCTTTAATTTATTCAGATAAATTTTTATAAGGAGTGATGAAACCAAACCAACATGAGGTACCAGAGGGAAAAGACTGAGCAGAATTTTCAGTAGCGAGTAGATATTGATTTTAGCATATAATTACATCCACCTTGTTATATGATTTCATTTTCATCCCTTGACACCTTGCAAATGAGTACAAAATTCTTATCAGACATAAACTGTACCCATTTTTTTTAAGTTCATGCAACTATCCTTCGAGGAGAACACAGAGAAAGATAGAAATGCTTTTTCTTCTTGGAGCAATTTATTTCTTTATTTGTATTACTTGTAGTCAGCTTTCTATTGCACAGTTGATGCAAGTTTATTATACAAATATCAGAAAATAGAATCCTATGTTTTTCGTCTAAATTTGTCTTAGTCTAAGGAAAGGTTTGATCTTTATGAATGACCTGTGAGTCCAGAGCTACAGGAAATAAACAGGACACCATTTACTAACCTACTTGTTTTATATTCAGGTATTTGTGTGATCTATAATAGAAAAGCCATGTTACTATCTCCAGATATATTTTTTCATGAAAATTAAGAAAACAAATGTCATCACAGGTGGCTTCTCCAGTTTTCTTATCAGCTCTCATCAATAGATTTTGCTAATAAAATGTTGACAACCCAGAGCAATTCAAAACATATTCTTGTGCAAAAAAATCTTCCTGAGATCTAACAAGAACTTACCAATGATCGAGCATTTACTAAGTGTCAGACATTATGCTAAGTATTTCACATGTATTTTATTTAATCCTCAAAGAAAGCCCATGAGGTAGGTATTACTCCCTCTATTAAAATAAGGAAAGTTTAGATACAGAAAGATGAACCTGTTCCGGATCACAGTGTTTGTCCTCTAAACTTTGAGGCTAGGTTGTTTCTCCTCTCTCCTCTCTTTAGTGTTATTCTTCTCTCCAGAATGAGCATGAGTCCATCTTATCTAATTAGAATATACATTTCCTCAGATTTCAGTGAGAAATCTCTCAGATGAAAAGGTGCCTACTTCCCAACACCTGGAAACCACGCTTGAGAGATCCTATGGTTGAAGGAATCAAGGTGGCAGGGAAGGAGATAAAGTGTTCCATCTCTGCTCTACCTGAGGCTGAGCCAACTTAGGGATTGGAATCTGGAGGAGATCATTTGTGTCTCTCTGACTCAAATACTGCAGTCTGGTCTACGAACAAGTCCCTTCCACTTTCCTTCATCTTTGCTCTTGCTCCCCAGTGCTATTCTATTTCAAGTTCATGAATTTCCACACAGCTATGCTCTGTTTCCCTTGTCACAAGTCTATGTCTTGGAAAGGGACACATACAACTTTTCATCTCCACGTTGCTATACACAGTGTCCTTCTTCCAAATCTTGTTTAAATCCTAGAGATCATATTTACTCACCTATGATTTAATTTTGTGTTTTTTTCTGATGAGTGAGTTTGTCTTTGCATTTGTTAAAGATACTGAGTGCTAAAAGTATTGTGTTCAGTCTCTTTTCTGGTTTGTAGCTAGTTTCTTGTAGAAATCATTTTTTTCTCTTCCTCCTATGTTATTTCCTTGATAACATATAACAATTGCAAAATGCCTTAGAAAATTGAAAGTATGATGATAATAATGTCATGCACTTATATTTGCTTTAATAGTTAATATTTTGTGAAACCAACCCCCTTTTTAAAAATCTGAAGCCATGCTAATGCTATTTTGAATTTATGTATAAAGAAGAGGAGTATGAATGTGATTGTCAGACATGTGACATTTTATCCCTACCTCCCCATTGGTCTCTCCCATTGTCCTTCTTGTGGTTATTCTGCTGTTATTTTATGGGATGTATGTGGTTACTTTTTCTTCCTCAATTTTCACAGTTTAAAACCCATCTGGTCAGCTGACCCTCATTACCTTCCTCTGCAAGTCAAGACACCTTCCCTCACTCTACCTGTCAGAGTTTGTGTGTGTGTGTGTGTGTGTGTGTGTGTGTGTGTGTGTGTATGGTTGTTGTTTTTTAATCACATGAGAGCTTGGGTATGGATGTGCTTTGCCATATGAACCTTATCAATATAAGACATTAGTATATGATTTTACTCCCCCTTGCGCTCTCTTGTCTGATAGGGTATGTAAGGCCATGCTTTTCCAATCTTAGAGCATGTAAGAATCACCTGAAGGAACTGGTTAAACATGCGGGTTCCTGGCTTCTATCCCCAGAGGTTCTGAATCATCAGTAAGTAAGACGAGGCCCAGGAATATGCATATTTTAACAAAA
This sequence comes from Panthera uncia, assembly GCF_023721935.1. Lineage (NCBI taxonomy): Eukaryota > Metazoa > Chordata > Mammalia > Carnivora > Felidae > Panthera > Panthera uncia. The sequence continues at coordinate 37,183,434 of NW_026057577.1, forward strand.
AGCACAGATAATTCTGACCTAGGAGATCTGTGTGTGATATTTTGGGAGACACTGCTCTAATGGACCTTATTTCTGTTTCATGAATGAGCAACCTCCCTATGATCTAGACTCCAGATATCTTTATATACAAAGCTGCTATGTTACTTTTCACTTCTCTGTGCATGAATAACCTTGAACAACTTTAAGGAACCAGGAGACCACCAAATGTGTAACATAAAAGGTACTTAGCATGACAATGAAGTTTATTCTCCAGTCATTTGGAGTAAGGTGCTCTTTTTTTTTTTTTTTTAACGTTTATTTATTTATTTATTTATTTTTGAGACAGAGAGAGACAGAGCATGAATGGGGAAGGGGCAGAGAGAGAGGGAGGCATAGAATCGGAAGCAGGCTCCAGGCTCTGAGCCATCAGCCCAGAGCCGGACACGGGGCTTGAACTCACGGACCGCGAGATCGTGACCTGAGCTGAAGTCGGGCGCCTAACCGACTGAGCCACCCAGGCGCCCCTAAGGTGCTCTTTTTGGTGTGGGAACTGAGCAAGTGTGGGGTAGCTGCTGACATTCCAAAGGACCTTGCTGAACCGTGAGGAAGCATATTGACCAGGTGGGAGTCCTGATTCAGTTACTAATGCTGGCTGTTTGATCTTGGCAAAGTCTCTGTACCTCTTTGAGCCTGTTTTCTATAAAGTGATGCTAGATCAGTGTTTGTTAGATTCTCCCACCAAAATAAAGCAGTGGAATGTGTTCATGTCTTCAAAGAATTTTGATTGCAGCTGAAAGTAGTTTGCTACTTGATAAAAATTCTTTCCAGCATCGTATCTTACTTTGAAAAGCAAGGGTTATTTTTTTTTCTGCTTTCTACTCCATCATATATGCAATGATTACTTCAGTGTAAAAATAGTGTTTAAAATTAAATACCATTGAGTAAAACTGAAACCCCCATAGCTTCATTTCCTGCTGCCTCACATCCCAGGGGTTTCTAGACTTGAGTTTGAGAGTAGACTAGATGACCCCAAAGATTCCTTCCAGTTCTCTGATTTCATGATCTAAGTAAGAAAACTCTTTAAGCAAATTTGCCATTTAATGCACCGACCTCAATTTCCAAATCAGATGTTCTCTGATGTCTGGGGACCAGGAAAGTGTTCTGAAGGAAAAAAAAAAAATACTCACCAAAAAGGTGACTGCATTTTTGATGTAAACGATCCAATGCTAAATTTATTGACCTTATTCACAAAGGATTTCTGTGATTCTCTAAACTCTCTTTGAGCTCTGTATGAATTCATTGGCCTCAAATTGAACTTGTACTTGCAAATAGTTATCAGAGTGTGGGTTTGCAGAAAGAAAATTCAACTCAACATGAACACCTATCCTGGAATTTAATGCAACTAAAGTTTGTTGAGGGCACTTCTGTCACCCTCATTAAATTTATTGATCTTTCTGTGTCTTAACTCACCTCTCTGTGAACTTATTGGTCACTAATGATCCCTCCAAATTGGACATGTCTTGACCTCTGTGCTCTTAGAAAGAAAGATGATTTGACAAAAATTCTAAGCAATTTAAATTGTTATCTTCTATAATAAGACCTCACAAAGGTTCCAGTGTACACCCAGTGAACTTAAAATGAACTCTCTTTAATTTTGTGGGAGCAGAGAAGGTGCACATCACCACACAGGGACATGTTTCATCTTCAAGAAGCTAGTGGATCCTTTAGACACATCTCCAGAGACTGGCAGTAACCAGTTCTGGTCCTGAAGCAGGTCCTGGTGACACTCTAGTCTCTAGACAGGACTCCACTAAACTCAATTCACAAGCAACTGATATATAAGATAATAGAATGCAATTTGTTAATTTTTGTAATATATTTTATAGTTGGGATAACTGTCTTTTAATCAGTACATTTGTACATCACCGTACAAATGGATACATGAAACCAAATTGTTATCTGCAGTTGGTCTGGTGAGCATGGGATTAGCATAATAGTTGAATTCAATGGCGTTGATAATTTATAGGATGTTAAATTATGACAGTGATGTATCCCTCTCTACCATATCAGATAATAAACTAGCTTCATGAACTTAAGTATGTCCTTATCATAGTAGTAACGGGCATGAACTCGGCACACAGGTTCCCTTGGATCAAAGTCTCACTCTGCAACTTGCACACTGTGTGACTTCTGATATCTTTCTTAACTCTCTGACCTTCACCTTGCTCTTCTGTAAAATTTTGTTCAACTTCATTTTATTCTTTTTGTAGTTTTGGACGTGTGGTAGAAAATCTAATCTTCCTTATTTCCTGGTTTTTGGAGTGCATCTCAGTGTCACCTCCTGCAGCCACTCAAACTTCAAATTGAAATTTTACTGCCCTACCTCTTCTCAGAAAGAAAAGTTGACTGGGAGAAAAATTCTTATCTCATAAAAGAACCCAATGACCAACTTTATAAACTGTTTGACTTCTGGAAGAAAAGTGAAGCTTTAGTGCCTCATTTTTTTCTAGATGACCTCCAAATGTGACAATTACTGATAGTCAGGGTTTCATACAGAAAGGTTGTTTGAAGGAAAAAAAAAACTCACCAATTTCAACTCAGCGACTGTTGTCAAGACCTCATTAACCTCTCTATGTTTCCCGCCAATGCCACATGAAGCTATTGGCACTCTAAATTGGACTTTTACTGGCTACTGTTCTTTCAGAGAAAGAGAGGGTTTGAGAAGGAGATAAAAATTTCACTTCACTCACTTTGCTCATGTTATGTTAGCAGATCACTTAAATTTGAATAAGACAATGAAACTCACTGACAAACAAATCTCCCAAATGTTCAGAAGTCAAAGAAAGTCCTTCTTGCCATGAATTATACCAAAAGGACAAAGAGTTACAACTTAAAGTCCATGGAACTATTCATAAAAATATCCAGGAAAATCTAATCTCTGTACTCTAGAATACATAATTTGAATTACTTCTTATATCTTAATATAGTATAAATGAATATTTTGAAGGATGAAATAAGCCAATTTTGATGTTGTACAATTGGAAATATGCTTTATAATTATAAATATAAAAATAATTCTAAAATAAAATGTAAGCTTTCTCAAAATAATAAAAAATAAAAATAAAGTCCATGAAACTATTAATTGATTATATTGCATATATCATATTATAATAGATATATTAATTAATTAATTTCTCTTAGACCGAGATAGAACACACTAAACTTTAGGAAAAAAGAAGTCAATAAAATAAATGCCTTTGTTTTCTTAATGCATTCAGTGGATATGTATGGAATAGTTATTAAGTGCCCACACTTTCGTAGTCACTGAAGATACAATGAAGAACAAAAATTGACTTGTTCTTATGGAGAGTATAGTGGGGGAGTTAGGTAGTCCTCAAATGATCATAGGACCAAATATGAAATTTCAAATGGGATCTGGTGGCTATGATGCCAAATGGGCATATAATAGGAACATTTGACCTAGAGAGGAAGGTCAAGGAAAACTATCACAGAGAAGTGACAAATAAGTAGACATATGAAGCATGAATAGAAAAGAAACCCCCTTGGCTAGAAGAAGGAAATGAGTTCACAGGACTAACATTAGGTGAGTTACACAGGACATCAGAGATCTTGGTGCCTTATCTGATAGGATTTGCTCCACACACACAAAGAGCAACAAAAAGACGCCCTAAAAAAAGTAACATGTACAAAGAAGAAAAGAAAACATAGAAAAAACAGAAGTTGCAGTGTGTATTTATCATTTTTTTCATTTAAAAAATTTATTTATTTATTCATGTATTTACTTATTTACTTATTTAATTTATTTTTTAAATTTACATCCAAGTTAGTTAGCATATATATAGTGCCATAATGATTTCAGGAGTAGATTTCAGCTATTCATCCCCTGTGTATAACATGCAGTGCTCATCCCAGCGAGTGACTTATTTAATTCCTCTTACCCATTTAGCCCATCCCCCCACCCACAACCCCTCTAGCAACCCTCAGTTTATTCTCTGTATTTCAGATTCTGTTATGATTTGCCCCCTGCCTTGTTTTCATATTAATTTTGCTTCCCTTCCCTTATGTTCATATGTTTTGTATCTTAGGTCCTCATATGAGTGAAGTCATATGATACTTGTTTTTCTCTGACTAATTTTGCTTAGCCCAATACCCTCTAGTTCCAGCCACATAGTTGCAAATGACAAGATTTCATTCTTTTTGGTTGTTGATATATAGATATATATATAGATAGATATGTATACACACACACACACACACACACACACATACACACCATATCTTTATCCATTTATCAGTCATTGGACATTTGGGCTCTTTCCATACTTTGGCTATTGTTGATAGCACTGTTATAAACATTGGGGTGCATGTGTCCCTTCAAAACAGTACACGGTATCCCTTGGATAAATGCCTAGTAGTACAATTGCTGGGTCATAGGGTAGTTCTATTTTTAACTTTTTGAGGAACCTCCATACTGTTTTCCAGAGTGGCTGCACCAGCTTGTATTCCCACCAGCAGTGCAAAAGAGATCCTCTTTCTCCGCATTCTTGCCAACATCTGTTGTTGCCTGAGTTGTTAATGTTAGCCATTCTGACAGGTGTGGTTTTGATTTGTATTTCCCAGATGAGTGATGTTGAGCACATTTTCACATGTCAGTTGGCCATCTGGATGTTTTCTTTGGAAAAGTGTCTATTCATGTCTTTTGCCCATTTCTTCACTAGATGATTTGTTTTTTGGGTGTTGAGTTTGATAAGTTCTCTATAGATTTTGGATACTAACCCTTAATCTGATATGTCATTTGCAAATATCTTCTCCTATTCTGTTGGTTGCCTTTTAGTTTTGCTGATTGTTTCCTTCGCTGTGTAGAAGCCTTTTATTTTATTTTCCCAATAGTTAATTTTTGCTTTTGTTTCCCTTGCCTCTGGAGATGTGTTGAGTAAGAAGTTGTTGCGGCCGAGGTCAAAGAGGTTTTTGCCTGCTTTCTTCTCAATGATTTTGCTGGCTTCCTGTCTTACATTTAAGTATTTCATCCATTTTGAGTTTATTTTTGTGTACGGTGTAAGAAAGTGGTCCTTGCTTATTTTCTGCATGTCACTGTCCAGTTTTCCCAGCACCATTTGCTGAAGACACTGCCTTTCCTCCATTAGGTATTCTTTCCTGCTTTGTCAAAGATTAGTTGGCCATATGTTTGTGGGTCCATTTCTGGATTTTGTATCCTGTTACATTGATCTGAGTGTCTGTTCTTGTGCCAGTACCATATGGTCTTGATGATTACAGCTTTGTAATACATCTTGAAGTCCAGGATTGTGATGCCTCCAGCTTTGGTTTTCTTTTTCAGGATTGCTTTGGCTATTTGGGGTCCTTTCTTGTGCCATACAAATTTTAGGATTGTTTGTTTTAGCTCTGTGAAGAATACTGGTGTTATTTTGATAAGGATTGTATTGAATATGTAGATTGCTTTGGGTAGTATCAATAATTTAACAATATTTGTTCTTCCTATCCAGGAACATGGAATGTTTTTCCATTTTTGTGTATGTGTGTTCTTCAATTTTTTCATAAGCTTTCTATAGTTTTGAGTGTATAGACTTTTCACCTTTGTGGTTAGGTTTATTCCAAGGTATTTTATTGTTTTGGGTGCAATTGTAAATGGGATGAATTCCTTGATTTCTCCTTCTGTTGCTTTATTGTTGGTGTATAGGAACGCAACCAATTCCTGTGCATTGATTTTATATCCTGTGACTTTGCTGAATTCATTGATTAGTTCTAGCAGTTTTTTGATGGAATCTTTTGGGTTTTCCATATAGAATATCATGTCATTTGGTTTTAATAACGAGCACTTCTGCAAACTTTTTTATCTATCCCCTCACTTTTTTAATGGGATATTTAAAAGAATATCTCAAGCATTTAATTTTTACATACCTTTTACAGTTTAAAAACTGAGATGCATTTTGAAAACATTCCCTCCATGCCATTATCACATTTAATTCCTTAATATTTTCTCAAAGTTTATCCATACTTGAGTTTTTCCAATTGCCTTAAAAATGTCTTTTTACACTTAATTTGTACAAATCAGGTTTCAAACACACTTCATACGCAACATTTGATTGTCATGCCTCTTTATTCTCTTTCTGTCCTGTACCACACTCTGTTGTCTCCCTTTCTCCTCTTTTGTTTTTCCCATTCACTTCTTGGAGAAACAAAGTCATATATAATAACCCATATATTGCACTTGGCTGATTGCTTCCTCGTGGTGCCATTTACCTTGCCTCTCTATTTCTCTTGTTTCCTGTAACTTGGTAGTTAGCTCTAGAGTTTTTTTAAGTGTATTTATTTTGAGGGAGAGCATGAGCAGAGTAGAGGCAGAAAGAGAGAGAGAGAGAGAGAGAGAGAGAGAGAGAGAGAGAGAATCCCAAGCAGGCTCCATGTTGTCAGCATACAGCCCGATGTAGGGTTTGAACTCACAAACCATGAGATCATGACTTGAGCCAAATCAAGAATCTGATGCTTAACCCACTGAGCCACCCAGATACCCCTAAATCTTGAGTCTTGGTTACTTGGACTCCTAGGCATCACGTTCTGCTGTCCTATTTTGCGACTCCTCTTTCTTAACCATCTGAGGGTGTTCCTTTGGTTAAATGTGCCATAACTTATTTAGTTACAACATGGACAATGAGTATGTCACCAGGAGCTGCCATGAGTAGGTACTTTGTAGACCTGTGTATTAAGGGAAGTGCAAAATCTATTATCAAATGGTATGCCCCAAATATTGTTGGTAAGACTTAGCAATCTGCAGTCTTTTACCTTCCCCTTATTAAGTTTCTATTTTTTTTTTAATTTATGAATGGATGAAGGAACATACAGGTAGAATCAACTAAACAGACAATGGATGAAAACCAATTTGCAGAATATTAAAGATAGGAGTCTAATTCAAACATTTATAAACAGTTCATACAGATTATGTACATACAATTTAAGGCTGAGATGCAGGCCAGTGTAGCCCAAACACACAATATGATGATAGAGAAGGCACTGTGGGTTCTTAAAGTGGTGTATTTTAGCTTACTTATTTTCTAATTATAATCTTTTTTTTTAAGTGCACTCTACTCCCAACGTGGGGCTTGAACTCACAACCCGAGATCAAAATTTGCATGCTGTACTGACTGAGCCAACCAGGTGCCCCCCTTCCCCACTAATTATAATCTTTTTAAATGCTAAGTGAACAAGTGTAAATAGAGAAAAGTAGTAATATATAAACAAAACCCCATTATTTCATTACTTGGAGCCAACTGCTTTTCTTAACATTTTGGTTTTTGTACTGTTTTTTCCCATATATTATTAAAAGTTTCACATTTTTGAACATACCTGATGAATAATATTGTAAACTGTTTTTTTTTTTTACTTTACAGTGTGCTTTCTCTTACATTATTAAGAACTTTGTGCAAACATAAAACTTAATAAATGGATAAAAGCCATACAGTGGGTTCATCATAATTAACCATATTATAATTATGAGGTATTGATTATATATATTGAGTTTCAATATTATAAACATTTTTGCTAATGTAATTATGATTCAACAAATATTTATTAATGCTTTCATTGTTACCATGTGAGTACTTGTGACATATGTAAAACTTTCCTTGTGTTTTGGAGGTGTTTTGGAGTATGCTCTTAATTCAAGAAAGGGGAAGAGGAGAAAGAGGTAAAGGAGAAAGAAAGGCAGGGTGGGGTGGAGTAGGAGGAAGCAGATTAGTCTCCTCGTCCAGTGATCCTCAAATTTCAGTGTGCATATAAGAATCACTTGCAGTGCTTATAAAATACTGATTCTTGGCTCCACTCCCAGATGCTGATGTAATAGGTCCAGATGGCGTCAAAAGCCTGGTTTTGTGTTTAAGCAAATTTGTGGATGTTCCTGCCATGAATGGTCTGTTGCATAGTTTGGGGAAAATGGAGTAGTTCTTCAGGTACCCACGTGCTGGTCATTCCAGGCTCTGTGTGCATCCTCTAAATGAAACTGTTCAAGGACTAGTAATGGATGTTCTATGAGTAACTCATACTGGCTCCGCTCACCACTTCAATCTCACCTATTATAAAAACACTGCTGACTTTCTACAAAAGGAGAGGGGTGAATCTGTGGCTCCAAAACAGTTTATTTTTTACACGGGGGAGCTGAGCAAACATCCAAGAGTTTGAAGAGCCCCATTATCACCAGGCAGCTCTGCTCCAAAGGAGGGAAGGCTGTGGAAAGCTCCCTCTCTTTTTGAAAGAGGAAGTGCTCTGGTTTGGTCATCCTTTTATTTCTGAGGGTGACTCCTCATTCTGGCTGTCTCTGGGTTTCTTATTGCCTCTACACCTTCAGTAGCCCAGCATTCAGTAATTCTGATTCTTGCAGGTAAGTTTGCTCTTGGGCTCCCTGGAGGCCTTTTACACGATTGATCCAGGTGATTTGTGGCGATGCTGTCATGTATACTGAGTTATGCAGTGAGGCTTTCTGCTGATGGAGTATGTGCTTTTGAGCAGGAAATGGCCTTTATAAATCTTTTCTTTAACAAGGGCTTCAAAAATTTGCTTCATTCATTGAAGCTCATAACTGTGTCCTCATATCAATAAACTTTGCACCAGTAAGACTGGTTGCTTAAATCGTTCTTCTGTCTTTGGATGCCACTGAGCACAGCCATCCATTCAGGCAAGGAGGCTATCATATTTCTCCAGGTGACTCCATGAATTATAAGCAAGGATAAATGAAAGTAGGAATAATCCAACACCAACTATTGCCTGAATTAAAAAGTCTCATGAATGATGGCATACAGGGAAACACACACAACTAGACACCCTCTTCTGGTGCTACAGACATTTTAGTAGTACTTCAAAATAGTGCTATGCGATAGAACCTCTGTGACAGTGAAAATGGTCTATAATCTACCCTGTCCAATGCTGTGGTCACTTACCTGTGGCTACTGAGCACTTGAAATGTAGATGGCATGATTTAGAACCCAGTTTTTAATATAATCCAACTTTAATTAATTTACATGTAAATGACTTCGTGTAGTTAATAGCTACCAAATTGGGCAGTGAACCTTTAAACTATTCAGTGGATTTCCTCACAGTTTTGAATTAGAAAAAGTTCAGCCAGATTGAGTTAAAATAAATGTAGTCTTATATATTGTAAATATAACTCCCCTGTCCTCTAATCATGCCCTCCAAATTTGAAGACACAATCACAATTGCAGTTAGATAGTTAAAAAGATGGTGTTTCCATTTAATCATTCATCTGTTGATAGAATCCATACTCTCTGGTTTTCTTTCTTCTTTTCTCTTGCCCCAAGCTCCCTTCAGCAATTTTATGTGTTTCCATTCCTCTAGGATCAAAACAACTCACTGAGTAAGCCATGCAGATTACAAAACCATATGGATGGTTTCATGCGATTTTGGTAAGGAAAAAGTATACACAGAAAATGTTCTTTCATGGGGGCACCTGGGTGGCTCAGTCAGTTGAGCGTCTGACACTTGATTTCAACTCAGGTCATGATCCCAGGGTCGTAGGATTGAGCCCTGCATCTGACTTCATGCCGAGTGTGGAGCCTGCTTAGGATTCTCTCTCTCTCTCTCTCTCTCTCTCTCTCTCTCTCCCTCTCTCCCTCTCTCCCTCTCTCTCCCTCTCTCTCCCTCTCTCTCCCTCTCTCTCTCCCTCTCTCCCCCTTAGCCCCTCTGCCCTGCTCATGCTCTCTATCTCTGAAAGAAAGAAAGAAAGAAAGAAAGAAAGAAAGAAAGAAAGAGAAAATGTTCTTTCACAGTTGAATGAGTAGTTATCTCTAAGAGATAGTTTGACAGTTGACTTTAATTTTCTTGTTTTAACTTCCATCTTTCTCTAAAATCAATGTTCTACAGTGTTTATGTAATACTTGTGTTGTTTCATTTTTCAAAAAATTTAAGTAAAATTTAAAATTTCAAAATTTTCTCCTCCACAGTGAAGTTCTTGTAACTTCTACTTCCTTTTTTCTCATTTAGGCTTCCTCAAAAAATGCTCAGCAGTCCTTCATAGACTCATGTGCTCATGAAATATAAACCAAAAGGAACTGGAAAAGAGATACAAAATATATTGCGTTTTCGTTTATTCATCCTTTGAGTCACTTTATTATTTTTGAAGTCTTGGAAAAAAATATCTGTGTCCTTATTTTCACATGGGCATTAAAGCAGACATTTTATTACAGTCTCTAAGGGGCTAGGACCAAGTTAATTGCCTTGAACTTCACAGAAGTTGCCGGTTCTCTATGGACTCCAAGAGGGAGGGCACCGTACCTTTTTCTCTCTTTCCTGGTCTTTAAAGACACAGCATACAAACCCACATGCTTTTTTCCACATGTGAAATTAACAACAGAGTGACTTACAGCAATGGGCATGTTAGAGCATTTTGCAAAATCATGGAGAAATAAAGACTTCTTTTCACCAGTGCCATCCAACATCATCAAGGTTGAGAGTTCTTGGCAGCTGCATTTCAAACTCATTATGTCCAAAAAATGATTTACTGTCCTGTTGTATACAAATGAGCAAACTCACATACTTAATTTTAGATTCTTCAGCAGTGATATCATTTCTATTCCAGTCCCACTGCTCGTAATTTAAAATGGAGAAGGCTTATCTGCATTCATTTCTTAGATCATTGCTTTGGCACTTTCAAGATTTTATCCAAGCATGACTTTTATAACCTTGTGGAAATTGCAGTGATAAAGGATGCATCAGCAATTTTCAAACCCATTTCTTTTTGTGGAGCTGTCCCTTAGCCTCCCTTAACAGGGCAGTAGAGAGAACCACAGGTCTTGTTACTGTCTTCATTTTTAAAGAGCTTTGTTTTGGTCAATGAGACATATACTATGGAAGCAAGGCCAACACAAAGTTTGTGGTATTTTTCCATTGCACATTTAACTAACCTTGCTTAGATATGAGGTGAGGGGCTGGTCTGCCATCTTAGCCCTTAAAATTGGTTTCAGAGGAATTGGTTGTAATGGAAATGTCAAGCCCTTTAAATATCAAGCCTTTAAATACCATACGGGCATATGGATGTGCACATAACTTAGCCCATTCTTAGATTCTACTATGTCACATGTCAGAACTAAAGGAAGAACAATAAAGGGAAATAAGCTATTGTTCTGGAAGAAATGACTGAAACAATTGGATATGATAAATGGCTGAGGCCAATTGGTTCATCTTTAGAGTAAGATCTTTTCCCTGAGAGAGCCAAAATGGGATGGGATCTGTTGAACATTGGCAGCTATGAAATTATGCACATACCTCATGGTTGCTTCCACTCTGCTTCTTCTTATGCCCTAGAGAACTTCTTTTCTTTGAAATTAAGCAATTGTGAGAAGAGGTCTTGGCAAATAAGTTCAGGACATTTTGCCCTTTTAAAAATAATACAAAAATCTCCTTATATTGGAGAGACAAATAAAATCTGCTTTTATATGCCTAATACATGTTAGGTACTAAAAATATATTTATTGAATTGAATTTGGTTCTTCTGATGGCTGAGGACTGTACTATGCAGGGAGCACTTGGAATGAGCGTCACTTGTTCTTAACTAGCTGGATGACCCCGGATGAGTCACTTCAGCTCTTTGGGCTACAGTGAAATAGTAATTTATAATTACCTTGTGAGAGGTCTAGGGACGTGATCACCAAAACCTCTTTGAAAATATAAGGTGCAAATGAAAAAGATCAAACTGACATGCAGAGACAGCCATTTGAATCAAGAACAAAGTTAGATGGCAACAAATTCAAGCATGATTGAATCAATTTCATTTAAAGGAGGGATATAGGGGGAGAAGGCACATAGGTCTATATTAGAAATAAGGCCTCTGGGAGTCCTGAAGTTGTGCAGGGTCTGTAATTCTGTGGAACAGCAGAGATGAACTTGCTAACTGGTGCCCAGAGGAAAGGTCTTATGTCAGAGGAATCCCAAAAATTCTCAGACAAATACGATCTTAAAAAAATATTGAACATAAATCTTAGATCAGGGAAATAGCAAAATACTGATGGAATGACATTTTTAATAGGAAGAAAGCCTTTTAAAAGTCATCTTACATAATGAGCTGGTCCCATTTTCAGGTTGGAGATACTTTGTCACATAACAGACTTTTTCTATAGGTAAAATAATAGGACACTTCTGCAATACAAGTAAGCTGGGTCTTCTCCACTTTGTTAGGACAATAAAGAAACTAGCCTTTATTGGGCAACTACCACAGTGCAATGGGTAAATGGAGCATGCCCTTTTTAGATATTTGCAGTACCCACTAACAGGTAAGAGGCTCAGCAAAGCCATATCGTTGAGATTCTTAAAAATATGTTTACCTAAGTTTCTTTTTCTGTTTATCATCAGAAAATACCCATTTCTTGTGTTTCTCAAGAAACGTATTTAAAGCAGAGATACTTGTGCACCATGAAACACAATTTGAGGAATGTTTGCCTCTTCCTTTCTTGGGTATAAGCTTGTTTAATGTAAAACTCTCACCATCCAAGTGTAACAGTGAATGATTCAAAGCACCTGTATTTGGTATGTTTTTTTTTTCTTTCATAGCAATATACTTTTGTTAGTGATAATTAACTTTATTTCCTTTTGGTACAGTGAATACTCTGAACTATTGGAAAGTAAATAAAAAATTGGAGTAGAAATTCCCACCCAGTGTAGAATCTCCTAAGTCATAGGATCCATCAACTGATACTTGAATACTTCTATGACTGGTAAACTCATTCATTGACATCCTGTACAAAGCAGTATGAATAGCTTTTTGTATGCCTATAAGACATGAAAATGGAAAAAGAAACATCCAATCACTCAGTCATCCAGATGATTGCTTTGAGTAGCAATAGACAGTTCAGGTATTTTCCAATATGCAAATATTTGAAACTCTAAATACGAAGGTCCAGGAGGCATTATTGATTGAATCTGCCACTGTGTTCATCTGGCTGTGATCCTGATAATGCCTAGCTTGAGCAGATTTATATAAAAGAAAATATTGGTTTTAAAAGGGAAATAGATATGCCAGTGGTACATCTTATAAGTGGGTAACCTTGGATGCATCACTTAACCCCTTGAAGCCTCAGTCACACTTGCAGCTAATAATTGTACTCTCTTCTTAGGGCTATGTTGAGAAATAAATGAGTCAGTGCCTGTAAAACATTGAACAAAGTATGTGACACCTAGTAAAGGCTTTATTTCTAGTCTGTCCAAAGAGAGTTCTTCTACCTAATGTTCCTTCACTGATTTTCACAATTCATAATCTTCTAGAAAACATCAACAGTAACTTTGATATTTTCTCTCAGACCTTCCCAATTTTTAAATAGGGTTCTCCATCAGATCTCAATATGTTGAGATCAAATGTGTAAGGGTTCCTTCTGTATTCCCTTTTTCTGTGATGGCATCACAACTGAGAAGTAAAACTCCACCTTAGGCCTGGATTGATCCCAGTGCTCAGGGACAGAGCTCTTAAGGAAACATTTGAAGATGAATAAGAACAAGGCCTTCCATGTTGTTCCTTTGACATGACATTATGACATGCTTATCACTGATGTGTCTGCAATTAAATTGAGGTGTTGTTGACAATAGTGACAATAATAATTAGGATAATGGTAACAGTGACATAAATTGAACATGTACTGTGTGTCAAGACCCATTCTAACAGCCTTACATCTATTATTTAATCTTTCCCCAAACCCTCTCAGTAAGTATTGTTATTAGCTTCCTTAGAAGATTGATCACACACCTAACGAATGGTCTAGGTGAAATTAGAATGCTAATCCTACCACTGAGGTTTTTAACCAGTACAGTAGAGGGATAAAGCAAAAGAAAGATAATACGATATTGATAATGATAATAATGAGAATAATAGTAATCTACCAGCGGACATTTACTGAACACTTAGTATATGCCAGATATTATACTAAGTGCTTTGCATTTTGTTGTCTGATTTTTATAACACTTGTGCAATCATTTCTGCTATTATTGTTTTACTGAGGAACAAATTTAACAACACTAACTTTCTCAAATTCACATGGGTAGCAAGTGGCAGAGCTAGGACTTTAATCCAGGTCCTTGTATGGATTAGGTTACAAAAAATTTAACAATAGAACTTGCACTGTACATGTTGGCTTGCAAGTTAGGGGAGGTGTTTAGACTTAGTCTGTACCTACATAAAATTTTCATTGATTCAGGGCTCCTTGGTTGGTTTTCTTCATCTCAGCAGCAAGGAATCTGTGTTTCCAAACCTGGCCTAGAAGCTTGCAGAGTCCAGGGAGAGACTTTGCTGATGCATTGTGCAGGGAGCTACAAATCAGCATGAGCGATGAGCCTTCTACATTCCTTTGATTTTTCTCCTGGCCTAACCTGAGTGAGGACTGCTTAAGATGAGTCACACTCCCAGTATAGCATGAGACTTGCCAAACAGTTTTCCAGCCCTTTTCTTCAATTATCAAGGTTAGAGTTCTCTGCCTTTACCCTTTGGGAGAAGCGCCTGATTTACATGTGACCAGCGAAACACAGCTTTTGACACTAGCCAGAAGTAAATAGCAATTACCTCCCTTGTCAAAACAGTGTCTTTTAGGAGAGAGAAAGTAAATGAAGGAGTGGCCAATGACTTTAAGTCTGGGTCAAAACAGCCAAAGGCTGGAGACTCAGCCTAACAACTCAAGGTGGGAACCAGGAGGCATCTTACTCAGACACCTTCCATAGACACAAGGTTAGATGACACGTGTGTGCAGTGCAGGATGACTTCTGGATTCAGATGTATTTATGAATGCTGTGGAAACATGCAACAAATGGCCATCATCCGGATAATGAGCTAGATCAAAGAGCCCTGTCAGTGGCTGAATATATACATATATGTGGACTCTCAAGCAAAGCAGAATTTAAGCTCAGAACTTCAGTACTCTCTTAGTTTATTTCCAAACAAACAAGCACATACACACTGCTCAAGACTGTACCAGGACCTGAAGCGGGCTTTGATAAAGATAAGATGTCTAGATATTCGCTTTCTCCTCTTATTATGTCTTCACCCATGATGGAGTTCACCTCCTTAGTAATTGGCATGTCCTGGTTCCAGACGGCTGCATTTCTCCTTGGACGATTACAACTATAACTACTGCTCTCCTGCCACCAGCCATGCCTGGCTTCCACTCATTCTCTATTTTACCTCCAGATGGCTTTTTGAAGTTATTGATGGCATGTTATTACTCACAGCTTTCCTTGCTCCAGTGACTTCCATTTCAGACAGAACAAAGCCCCGATTTCTTAACCTACCATTCAGTACCATTGATGATTCAGCTCCTGCTTACTTGACAGGACTCATCCTCTGCCTCTCCCCACTTATTCTCGACTCTCTGCCTCTGTCTGACTGCTGCTTTGCTAACTCATCATTGTCCTTCTTGTTTCTCTTCAGTCATTTTCCTCTGGATCAACCCCTGCTTTCATTCTCGCTTTGGTAAACCTCTACTCCTCTTTCAATCCCACCCTTGTTAAAAATTCTATCCCTTATTCCCTAAGGTGTTATACTTTTCTAATGATTTGATATGTAATCATTTAAATGTTTTTCCAACTAGACTAAGAGCTTGATAAGGTCAAATATAGTGTCTTTATCACTCTGAATAATCTCCATCAACCGGCAATGAGCAAAGCCACTATAGAGACTTAATACATTTAATTAAATGGAGTTCTCTCTACTCGAATTACATAATGGGAAAGACACTGAACTAGAAGTCAGAAGTCTTGAGATTGAGTCACCTACTTGCTGTATCACCCAAGGCAAGCACAGTCTCTTCACTTGGACAACAGAGATAACAATACCAACTTCCCAGAATCAAAGGAAAAATAGATGTAAAAATATCTGAGAGTATAATGTAATATTCTAGTGTAAATTATTGCTTTTAGTAAAGCAGATGATAGTGATTATATATAGTCCTTGTGCTGGTGAAGGTGTGAACAGGAAAAAGGTTGAAATAATTGGTCACCTCCAGCATTTTGATCGTTATCTGATCTAAAATACTGCCAACAGTTTAATCAAGAAATAACTAGATTTGTCGAATCACTGTGTTGTACACCTGAAACTAATGCAACATCATGTGTCAACTATACTTCAATAAAAAAAAATTACTGGGAATGTAGGAATAAGACATTTCTCAGACATACAAACATAGACTTCAATACTTATGCTCAAATGTCTCCTCAGAGTCCTTTGTTTAACACACAATCTGAAATAGACACACAGCTCTTCTGTATTGTATGTTATTTTGTTTTCTTTATAGCTTGTCTATGTTTGCTGTTTATATCTATGACTAGAATGTCAGCCTTCTTAGAGCAGGAACATTATCTTGTTCATAGCTGTGTTTCAGTGTTTAGAACAGCATGTGAGGCCTAGTAGGCATTAAGTCAATACTCATTAGTAAATGAATAGTCTATCTTTGAGGACAAGTGACAGGATTGCTAAATATCATACAGAATCACAATTCTCAAGATAATTCAAGTGTGAGATAACGTACATCCAAGTACTGTGTAAACCATTAAATTATAAGAGCTGATTCATAGCTGTTGTCCAATGAAAATTCCTGGTCTGACCATTCTTGTGCCTGCTGGCTTGTCTGCCTCCTTCATTAACCCAGAGAAGTTGATGTTATTCTATTGCCATCCCTATTCCACAGATAAAGATGTGGTAACAGAAGTTCCTGGCACATAGTAGGCATTTGACAGGTACTTGTTCTTTGTTATGGCTTGTGGTTTTCCAACAGTTTAAATTCATAAATTAACTGTGCTCAAGCCAAGCCAGGTTACCTAACAGTTATTCCCCCTGGGGACATCTGCGGATGTCTAGCTTGCTCTGTGACTCCCATTTAGCAAATGAGCCCAAAGGCTGGTTCTTCATTCAGAGGTAATTCATCCTCAGATCGCTCTCTCTGCCAAATTCCAGACGGCCTCAAGAGGCATCTGCTATCACAGAGGCTATGGAGAGAATTACGGAAGAACTCATTTCAGGCATTCAATTCACAACTCCCCCCACCCCGCTGGGTTTTTACCACAACTAATAGCCGAAGGACAGGTGATGCTTGCAGACGGTTGTCTGTTGGAAACACAGGTGTCTGGTCTATCTCTCCAGATCTATCCCACCACAGTACAAGGTTGTGAGATCAGATCTTGGCCCCTTCCCTATGTTACTGTTATTATTAGTATGGTTACTGTCACTATCATACAGCAACCCTGTGAGATAGGTATTATTAATCTTATAGCTAAGAGGGGTGGTGCCTGAGTGGCTCAGTTAGGTTTATGACTTCAGCGCAGGTCATGATCTCACAGGTCATGCAATGGAGCCCTGCTCTGGGCTCTGTGCTGACAGCTCAGAGCCTAGAGCCTGCTTCAGATTCCATGTCTCCCTCTCTGCTCCTCCCCTTCTCATGCTCTGTCTCTCTAAAACATAAATAAGCATTAAAAAATTTTTAATGAAAAATTACTACAGCTAAGAAAAGTGAGGCTTTGAGAGATGAAGTGATTTCCCCAAGGCTGCAGAGCTAGACACAGGATAAATCAGGCCTGTTGGGTTCAATGCATGTATTCTTTCCATGTTAAATTTCAGAATGATCGTTTGATTAATAAGAGAAAAGTTAAGTTTTTTAAAATAGTTATTGTATGTCTGCATGTGTGTGTGTGCATGTAGAGAACACTTAAGATCTACTCTGTTAGGAATTTCTAGTATAAAGCACCATATGATTAGCCATGGTCACTACGCTATACATCTCTAGATCTCTAGAATTTGCTCATCCTACATAACTAAAACTTTGTGCCCTTGATCATCGTCTCCCTACTTCCCCTACTCCCTGGCTCCCGTTAGTCACCATTTCTTGTGCCATCTTCACAACTTAAGGAAAAGAAGACTCACTGAATTCTGTGTTGTATTTGGTCATGTGTTCCCATTTCTTGGAATTATAGAGAGACTTTATAACAAGTTTAAATACTTTGATAAATTCAGTATGCTTGCCTGTGGTTAGCACAGAGTGGTAATTAAGTCTGCAATTATATGTTCAGATTTTCATATTTTTCCTGTATGTGCATTTTGACAGTAATTGAACAAGGCAGTATTTGCAATATCCATTCTGAAACTGTTACACAGTATTTCATTATGTGCCAGATTAATTTGTTAAACCCACATAGCAAATGAAAACTTCAGTGTTGATCCGATTAATCCAACTGTGGGACTTTTCTGCTAATATACCGTAGCATACAAAACTGGAAGAGATTTGGACACAGTGTCTGGAAAGATTAGGGGCATGATTGGGGGATGGGGGAGAGCTTGATGTAAGCTTTATTTTTCTTCTAAGTTGCTCCTATTTTCTCTTTGAATACCATTTATTTCCTTGAGAATCAGTACAGTGTGAAGATGAATAAACATTGATAAAATATGCATCTGAATCTTGAAAAAAATCAGTGAAAATTTAATTTTCTCTTTGGGTATCTTTGTGTGTGAATGAAAGTGACATGTGTTGGGAAAGGGTGGTTCAGAGTGAAGGGCTATGGTCCAACACACAATGGCATTTTGATTGTCTATGGCTCTATTATTTTCAATGTATTCCAGTGTGCCTTATGAAGAGTAAGTGAATTAAAATCCCTTTAACTCTGATAAAAAGATGAAAGATATGGAAATAGTAGATGGGTATAAAGTCCCTTTGAGTGCAAGTGGTCTCTCTTGTGAACTGATGATGGAAAAGAAAACCTGCCCTCTCTTGAGTGAAAAATTTTCTTTATCAGGTACTGTATGTCTATCAGCTTCTGTCAAGATAGGCTTATTTACTTTTTTAACTCAGTCATTTAACAAATAGTTCCTGAGTATTTATAATGAGTCTAGAATTGTGATAAGTACTGAGCACACTATGGAGAACAAAATCAGATCCAGTTTTTAATCTCATGGAGTTTAAAATCTAGTGGAGAGGCATGTCAGTTACATCGCATCCCAGGTATATAATGAAACACATAGATTTTTTAAAACTTTGAATAGAGTTGACATACAATGTGACGTAAGTTGAAGTGTATAACATCATGCTTTGACAAGTTTATATATTATGCTATGTTTACCACAAGTATAAATACCATCTGTCCTGATACATTGCTATTACAGTACCACTGAGTATATTTCTTATGCTGTGCCTCTTATTCCCGTGATCTATATACATTGCATAACGGGAAGCCTGTATCTTCTGTTTCCCTTTATGCATTTTGCCTCACCCTCTACATCTCTCCCCTCTGAAAATCATCAGTTCTCTGTATCATAGGTCTGATTTTGCTTTTTGTTTGTTCATTCACTTTTTAAGATATCAGTTATGAGTGAATTCTTGTGGTATTTGTCTTCCTCAGTCTAACTTATTTCACTTAGCATAACACCCTCTAGGTCCATTCACATTGTCACAGATAGTATTATCACATCCTTTTTAATGGTTGTGTGATATTCCATTGTGTATACAAACCACATCTTCCTTAGCTATTTGTCTCTTGATAGATGCTTAGGTTGTTTCCGTATCTTGGGTATTGTAAATAATGCTACAGTAAACATAACTGTGCCTATATCTTTTTGAATTAGTGTTTTTGTTTTCTTTGGGTAAATACAAATACCCAATAGTGGAATTATTGGATCATTTGGTATTTCTATACCTAATTTTTTGAGGAATCTCCATACCGATTTTCACAGTGGCTGTACCACTTTACCTTGTCATCAATGATGTATGAGAGTTCTTTATTGTCCACATCCCTGGCAACAATTGTTGTTTCTTGTCTTTTTGATTTTAGCCATTCTAACAAAGTAAGGTGGTATCTCACTATAGTTTTGATTTGTATTTCCCTAATGATTAGTGATGTTGATCATCTTTTCATGTATCTGTTGGCCATCTGTATGTCTTCTTTAGAAAAAAAAATGTCTATTCAGGTCATATTCCCATTTAAAAAAATTTTTTTTGATGTTTATTTATTTTTGAGAAAGACAGAGCACAAGTGGGGGGGTGGTGCAGAAAGAGATGGAGACAGAATCCGAAGCAGGCTCCAGGCTCTGACCTGTCAGCACAGAGCCTGATGTGGGCTCAAAATCACAGGCTGTGACATCATGACCTGAGCCCAAGTCAGATGCCTAACTGACTAAGCCACTGAGGTGTCCCCTCATCTGCCCATTTTTTAATCTATTGGTTTATTGGTTGTCTAAGTTGTATAAGTTCCTTATATATTTTGGATATTAACCCCTTATCAGATATATATTTGCAAATGTATTCTCCTAATTGGTAAGTTGTCTTTTTGTTTTGTTGATGGATGGTTTCTTTTGCTGTGCAAAACCTCTTTATTTTGATATAGTCACAATAATTTATTTTAGCTTTTCTGTCTCTTGCCTTAGGAGCCATATCTAGAAAAATGTTTCTACATCCAGTGTCAGAGAAATTACTGCCTGTGTTCTCTTCAAGAGTTTTTATGGTTTAAGGTCTCACATTTAGGTCTTTAATCTATTTTGAGCTTATTTTGCATATGGCGTAAGAGTGGTCCAATTTGATTCTTTGGCATGTAAGCTGTCCGGTTTTTCCAGCAACACTTATTAAAGAGACTTTCTTTTTACCATTGTATATTATTGCCTCTTTTGTCATAGATTAATTGACCATATTACCATATGGGTATATTTCTGGGCTCTCTTTTCTGTTGCAATAATTTCTTGTGTCTGTCGTTGTGCCACGACCATATTGTTCTGATGACTACAGCTTTATAGTATCTCTTGAAATCTGGAATTGTGATACCTACAACTTTATTCTTTTTCAAGATTGCTTTGGTTTTCGGGGTCTTTTGTGGTACCAACAAATTTTAGTATTATTTATTCTACTTCTGTGGAAAAGGCTGCTTAAAAAAACTGTTGCTGGTATTTTAATAGAGCTTTCACTGAATATGTAGATTGTTCTGGGTAATATGGACATTTTAGCAATATTAATCCCTCTAAACCATGAGCATGGAATATCTTTCAATTTGTGTCATCTTCAATTTCTTTCATCAATATTTTATAGTTGGCAAAGAACAGGTCATCCATCTCTTTGGTTATAGTTATTTTATTATTTTTGGTGCACTTGTAAATTTTGCTGTTTTTTAAATTTATTGTTGTACTATTTTGTTATTAGTGTGTGGAAAAACTACTGATGTCTGCAGGTTTGTATCCTGCAACTTCACTGAACTCATTTATTTTAGTAGTTTTTTTGTTAAGAGTTGTTAGGGTTTTCTGTGTGTATTATTATGTGATCTACAAATAGTGACAATTTACCCTCCTCTTTAGGGATATGGATGCCCTTTATTCCTTTTTCTTGCCAGGGCTAGAACTTCCAGTACTATGGTGAGAGTGAACATCCTTGTCTTGTTCCTTAGAGGAAAAGCTCTCTGTTTTTCACCATTGAGTATGATGTTAGCTGTGGGTTTTTCATGTATGGTTTTTATTAGGTTTTATTAGGTTTATTAGATGAAGTATGTTCCCCCTAAACCTGCTATGTTGTATTTATCATGAATGAATATTGGATTTTGTCACATGATTTTCTGCATCTTTTGAGATGATCGTATGATTTTTGTCCTTCATTTTGTTGAGGTGGTGTATCATGTTGATTGATTTGCAAATATTAAACCATCCTTGGACCCCCAGAATAAATCCCACTTGATTATGGTGAATGATCAGTTTAATGCATTATTGTATATAGTTTAACATTTTGTTGAAGATTTTTGCATCTTTGTTCATCAGGTGTTCTTTATTTCAGTTACTATTTTCTTCAACTCCAGTTAGTTCTTTTTTTTTTTTTTTTGAGGGGGTGGGGAGAGGGGTATAATAAGAGAGAGAAAAAGAGAGAGAAAATCTTAAGCAGGCACCAGGCTCAGTGCAAAGCCTGATGCAGGGCTTGATTCCACGCTGCTGGAATCATGACCTGAGCCAAAATCAAAAGTTGCATGCTCAACTGACTGAGCCACACAGGTGGCCCTCAGATTGGTTCTTTTTAATATTATCTCTTTATCGAAGATTATGTGTGTCTTTACAATAATTACTTAAAATTCTTTATCAGGCATTTTGGTCATCTCTGTTTCATATAGCTCTTTTTCTGGGTTTTTTTCTTATTGCTTCTTTTATTTTTTATTTTTTTTTAATATTTACTTTTGAGAGTGAGAGAGAGACAGAGTGCTAGTGGGGAAGGGGCAGAGAGAGAAGGAGACATCGAATCGGAAGCAGGCTCCAGGATCTGAGCTGTCAGCACAGAGCCTGATACATGGCTCAAACTCACAAGCACTGAGATCATGACCTGAGCCGAAGTTGAATGCTTAACCAACTGAGCCACCCAGGCACCCCTCTTATTGCTTCTTTTAGAGCACAGTCCTCTGTTTCCCCATTTTTCTCGACTTTGTTTCTGTTTCTTTGGATTAAGTAGAAGAGCTACTTGTGCTAAACTTAAAGGAATGGTCTTGTGTATGGTCATCTCCTAAGTAGATTGTGTGTGTTTGAGGACGGACTTTGTGGGCTGACTGGAGCTGTGGCTGGCATAGACTGAGGGTCCTGGAACCCTCCACATAGCAGACACCCTGTCATGACAGTTAAAACTGAAATAGTCTGGGGTGTCCTATTCTGGGTGGCTGGAGCTGATTAATTGTGTGGGCCAGAAGGTTTCTTAATGCTCTGCAAAGAGGATGCCCTGGTAGAATAGTTGAAACTGAAGTGGGTGTAAGCTGAGTGGAACTGGGGCTCTACACACAGCAAGCATCTTGGCAGGGTAGCTGAAGCAGCAGTTGATGTAAATCAAGGTGTTCCTGGACTCTATGTACAGAGGATATCCTGAAGTGGTGGCTGGAGCTGAGACATGGTATAGTCCTGGAGGTCCTGGGTGCTCTCTGTAGGAGGCATCTTGGAAGTACAGCTAAAGCTAAAATGGGCATAGGCCCCTGTGATTCCTGGGCTCTCTGCACAAAATGTGCCCTGGTGGGAGAGCTGAATTTGCATTGCGTGCAAGCTGGGTGGTCCTGGAGCTCTCCACAGTGACAGTGACCCGGCGGGACAACTGATACTGAATTAGGTGTAAGCCGGTGTCCCAAGGTGTTCATTGCAGGAGGTGCTCTAGTCTGAGAGCTGAAGCCAAGGCTGGCATGTGTAGGAGTGTTCCAGGGTACTCTACACGGCGGGTGGCCTGGCAGGGTGGCTAGATCTGAAGCAGACATCATCAGCTGAGATGTTCTGGAGTGCTCTGCATTCACGGTGCTGTAGCAAGCCATCTGAAGTCCAAACGGTGTGGGCCTGGAGTGTTTTGGAGAGCTTTGTGCCTGTGTCACCTGGGAGTGAAGGCTGGGGCTGTAGTGAGTCCTATCCAGGTGTGTTTCGGTGTGCACCACTGTGTGGCTGTCTTGGTGGAACACTGGGGGGTGGTGTAGGTTAGGGACCCAGGGCTCCCTGAGGCAGCAGGCTGGTTAGAGTGCCTTGAGTGTGCACTGGTCTGTGCTTTCAAGGTGGAGGAGAGTGGCGACCCCTCTTAGCCCCTTCTACCCGGACGGCGTTCCAGCAACTCCCTCCATTTGGGAAGGTTCTGTGGCTCATTTTATATGCTAGTTGCTCTTTTAAGCCATGGGTTTTTAAAGAAAGATAATTATAGTAATGATAATAAAATAAAAAGAAAAACGAAAATGAAATGAAAAAGGAAAAAAGAGAAAAAATGAAAAGAAAAAGAGAAAACAAGAAAGAAAAAGAAGAAAAAAAAATAAAATCAAAAAGAATAAAACAAGAGGAAAAAACCCTCCAAACCCACGGCTTATTTTCTGTGTCCCAGAACCCCAGGGGATGATGTGGGCTTGTAGACCCTGGGCTTGCTGAGGTCATAAGCTCACTCTGATGACCAGATCCACCAGCTGGGGTGTCCAGACCCTGCTCCGGTTGGGCTTTTAGGGTGGGGTGGGAATATGAACCATGTCCTTCTCCAGTCCCTCTGACCTGGAGAGTGTTCCCACAGCTCCTGAGCCACTTGGCAGAGTTATAACGTTGTCTCTTTTACATGATAGTTGCTTTTCTTCTGTGCCCAAGGACAGAAGGATCGGTTTCCAGTCCCTCAGTTCAGTCCCTCCCCTGTTACCATGTCTCTATCTGTCTTGCTGTTCTCCTTTGCTGTTCTTTCTGTATTTGGTTGTTCAGGAATTGTTCTATCAAGCCCTAAGTTCTTCTTCAGGAGAAATTGTTCTATAAATAGGTATAATTTTGTGAGTTCCATGAAG
Organism: Panthera uncia; assembly: GCF_023721935.1. Lineage (NCBI taxonomy): Eukaryota > Metazoa > Chordata > Mammalia > Carnivora > Felidae > Panthera > Panthera uncia. The sequence continues at coordinate 37,207,698 of NW_026057577.1, forward strand.
GATTTGAGTTCAGGGTTCTTCCTATGTCACCCTGTTGGACCAGAACTCATGAAACACTTTCTAAACATCTTTACTATCTAAGATAAACACTATGTAGTGATTATCTTCAAAAGAGCTTAGAGAAGGAATATTTGACCTTGTTAGTGAAGTCTGAGAAGAATTTTCTAAGGAAGTAATGCTTGCATTAAGATTGGCATGATGAAATGAAAAAATTAGCATGTTGAATGATTGTGAGTAGGTGCTGGTGAGGGAAGGGGACAGTATACGTGAAGGTTCTGAAGTTATGGTCAGTTACAGAGCAGTTACGGAAGTTACGGAGCAGTTACGGTCAAAGCAGAACATTGGAATGGAACATAGGGCAAAAGGAGACTGAAGAGATTGGCAGGAACTAATATGTGTCAGCCGAAAGGAAAGTAACAATGTGATTGGTACTCTTGTAAGGGCTTTACTGTATTAACTTATTTAATCCTTATAAAGGTGTATAAAATTATAAACTCTTCTTAGTGATCAAGAAGCTGAGACAGAGTTTAAAAAACTTGCCTGAGATCAGTGGTCCAGTTCTAGAAATATTACAGTCAGGATTTGAGTGCAGGATGCTCTAGAGTAAAATCTCTTAACCCGTCTCAATCCTTGGAAGAGCAAAGCACTGATTTTCTGGGTGTCCTTGACTATATCTGTATAATGGAAAAGTATAGGGATTCAGAAGAATTTCAGGTTTTTCCTGAAGTTGAAGAAATTCTATGAAAAAATTTGGGGCACCTGGGTGGCTCAGTCAGCTTTGCATCTGACTTCAGCTCAGGTCATGATCTCACAGTTCGTGGGTGTCAGCCCCATATCAGGTTCTGTGCCCACAGTTAAGAGCCTGGAACCTGCTTTGGACTCTGTGTCTCCCTCTCTCTCTGCCCCTCCCAAGCTCTCTCTCTCTTTCTCTCTCTCTCTCTCTCAAAAATAAATAAACATTAAATAAAGAAAAAATTTATATGTGCTTTTTTTTGTGTGGGAAAAGAAGCTATACTTTTCACCACATTCTCCCTAGAACTCAATAAATTGAGAACTGCAGATTATTCTAGATTATTTTCTAGAATACTTTATTTTGAGATAATTGTACATTCACATGCAGTAGCAGGAAACAATACACAGAGATCCTGTATAATCCTCACCCAGTTTCTGTCAGTGGTAACATCTTGTGTAACTTCAGCTTATCACAACTAGGAAATTGATAGGGATACAGTGCACTAACCTTATGCAGATTTCACCAGTTTGACATGCACTAATTTGTGTGTGTGTGAGAAAGAGAGAGAAATAGAGAATTTAGTTGTATGCATTTTTAGTATATGTGGGTTTGCATAATTACCATCGCAGTCAAGATATAGAACAATTCCATCACGAGGATCCCTTATGCTACCCTCTTATAAACAGAGACATTTCCTTCCCCCAACAACCTCTCACTTGATTATTTTTAAGAAAAAGAGCTTATATATTACTTTATCATTATTTATCATATGAGTCTGAGACATTTTTCCCCCTTGATATTGTACCGTATTAAGCAGTTTACTTTATAATGAAGAGAGATTAATGAATAAGACATCTCAGTTGACTTTTGGTTAGCTGTTTTCATAGCAGTACCTTGCAAAAACAAATGAGTAAAGGCTTCTCCAAATTAGAAAATCTTGCTTTTCAAATAAGAGAAGGCATCTTTCCTAACTCCATCATTTCCCTAGCTGTAGGATCTCTCTGGCTCTCATCATTTCCGTGTGAGTCATTGCAACATTGACTGCTAGCAGCTATTGTTATCACTGGTATTGTTAATAACCAGATATGTCTCCCATGATCCAGTTTTGCCACTCTCTGATATATTTTTCACAGAGCATTCAGAGTGACCTTTATAAAAGTAAAATCCAGACATGGATTTTTTTAGATGTTTATCTATCTTTCTGTCTGGAGAAAGAGAGAAAGAGAGAGCAAGGGAGGGGCTGAGAGAGAGGGAGAGAGAGAATCCCAAGTAGGGCTTGATCTCACTACCATGAGATCATGACCTGAGCTGAAATCAAGAGTCAGACACTTAACTGACTGAGCCACCCACATGCCCCAAGAAGTAGATGAATGGATGAAATAGAGCAAGAGGGAAAGAAAATGGATCAGATTTTCCATTGCTTCACTGTCTCTTTTTTTCAGAGAACTTCATTGTTTAGCTTCAAGTCACTTTTTGGTATGTTAGACATTTCCACCTTTAAATACAAATCCCAAACTCATTCTTACCCCAGAAGAAACAATCAGTTTCTTACAGGTATTTGTTTTAAATACTCACCTAGTTGTTTGTCTATCCTTGAGAGTAAACTGAATCTTCTGAATCTTTGAATAAAAGCTTGATTTTTGCCTGAGGGAAGAAGCATGGGATTTTAAAGAGGTTGAGAAACCGTCTCATGTGGCAACCACTGACCTGATTTGTAGCCTGCAATCATGCTTGAGAATAAGAGTGTTCGTGATGGGCTTTCCCTGTTGTGTTCCCAGAGTTTCTGAAGTCAAGAGGTGAGTGCATCAACTGCCTACAGACTTCAGGTGGGAAAAACTCTAACTCCACATTACTTAGAAATTTTAAAAAGCCAGTATCATTTGGGACTTTTAATTGTGCCCTGCTCTTGGGTAGTGGGTATAAGTTAGATCCTCCCAGAGATCTCTCTCCACCCCTCCAATTTACCAGCAGCAGAAAAAGCTCTGCATGATGGTTTAAGATGGTGTAGGATTTTGGATTTGATATAGCCTGGATAAACCTAGAAGATATTAATTATGTGAAATGAAATAAGCCAGACACAGAAAGAAAAACTGTACAATCTCATTTATACATGGAATCTTAGGAAAAGTTAAATACACAGAAGCAGAGAGTAGAAAGAGTGCTTACCAGGGGCAAAGACACGGGTAAACAGGGAGATGCTGTGGAGGGTCCATTGTTGCAGTCATGTAGGATGATTAAGTCTAGTGATGCAATTGGCTAAGAGAGTAGATTGCAGGTGTTTTCATTACAAGAAAAAATTATAACTACTGAGGAGAGAATAAATGAATTAGCTTGACTTCAGTAATCATTTCACTATACATAAATCATCATGTTGTACACTTTAAATACCTAAAATTTTTGCTCAAGAGGGTTTGGAATTGTCCTAATTTAGCATTAGTTCCATTTCTGCCCCTCACTCAGTGTTGACCTTGGACAAGCTACTTAACCTTCTGAGTCTGGGTTTTCTCATTGCTAAAGAGGATGTGAAACAACTCACATCCTGCTTGTGAAGCATTGAATGAGGGGACATAGACCAGTGGCTCAGAATAATAAATGTTCACTGGCAGTAGCTTTAGTATTAGCATTGGTATTAACATTAGCATTAGTATCGGTTTTGGTTACTTTTAAAATGAAAAGTGAAAAATACAGCTAACTTGTATCAAATACTTTTTAATATAACAGAAACCACATGAGGTGTACTACATGCATTATGACATTGAGTCCACACAGTAATCCCTCAAAATACAGATATATATTCCCATTTTGTAGAGGAGGAAATGGAAGCTCAGAGGTAAAGGAACTAACCCCCCACATCTCTCTGTTCTGTATAGAATTTGTTTGTGCGACTTTTCTTGCATTTCTTTTTCTTAGAGAAAGAGAGAGAGAGAGCCCAAGCAGGGAGGCACAGAGAGAGGAAGAGACAGAGAATCCCAAGTAGGCTCCATACTGTCAGCACAGAGCCCAAAATGGGGCTTGAAATCATGAACCATGAGATCACGACCTGAGCCGAAATCAAGAGTTGGACACTTACCCTCACTGAACCACCCAGGTGCCCCTTGTCAGGCATTTCTGCCCAGAGCCACACATACACAACATGGGGTGCTTAGTTGGCTTGTGCTCCTTACCCAGCCTCGGGATCCGAATTGGCCCTTCTGTTCCTGACCCTAAGAGGGATTAGCTTGCCTCACGTCCTTGCTTCGGACCAGGCTGGCCCCCTGGAATGGATCAGGGAGCAAAGAGAAATATACAGATGCCCAGGCCCCTAGGATTGTGAGATATGCGAAGAGAAATAGAGAAAAAAACTCCAGCTTTCTCAGGTTTCACTTAGGCAAATTTAATGACTAACCACAGATCACACGTGGGTAGTGTGTGTATATATATATATATATATATATATATATATATGTGTGTGTGTGTGTGTGTGTGTATATATATTTATGTATATATATACATTGCCCTGGCAGGAATAGTTAGTTGGAAGCTTCACCTGAGGGGTGGACATTCTGTCCATGATCCTCAGTCGGGACTCCAACCAGGTTGTTGACTGCAGGGCTTCCCCAGCCAGAAGGTTGGATGTTGTGAGCACCTGATTTGATGTATTAACCCTTCTTTGTTCTTCTCTATACTTCTCTTCTTCTCTATGTTTAATTCCATGTATTCCCTTTCCCTATAATTAATTAAGCTTTCCTCCACAAAACAGAAAGTGCCGCTGTCATGAATTACTGAGAACAGTCTCCAGAAGTAGAACTGTTAATCAAATCCCATGACTACAATAACCCTGAATGGTCATTCAGTCCAGAGTTTTCCAGGGACCTTGGAGTTGGCCTTTTCTTGGAGGATCTAATTTTGTGGGCTGATGTAATTCCTGATGCACTTTGAGCTTGCTCTAGAGCAAGGGACAGACTTAAAGACTTACCACATAGAGAACTGAGCAGCATTTCTTCTTTTGTGCTTTGCTTCTGGATCTCCAATTGGGAGATGTATCCTTCTAGTCAGGCAAACATTTCCAAAGGAAACATCATTGACTCATAAGTTACCTCTCCAAGGTACTAATGGCTTCTATTCTTGCTCAAATCCCCAGTTAGTTTCACTGTTTAGCTTAGAGAAGGGTGTGCCTTCATCTAGGGCATCTTTGCCCCTTGAGGTGTCTCTCTGCTCTGGAAATGGCCAACACCTTCGAGTGCTCTGGCTGGAGTGCCCCAAATGCAGGCACTGATTCTCGTTTTGATACCTGAACTCCATACTAATGAGGAGGGTGGTCTACTCTGCCGAGATGGACCATAGGTAAGGGGACAGAATCTCTTGTAGCTGACCTGTGACCCATTCCTGTGAATCGTGCTTTGAGATGGAGACTCTGGCCAGTCTTTAATTCACAGTGGGTGAGGGGGTCAGCTGAGAATGATAATCTCACACAGCAGGGAGTGTGCTACAAAATTCTCCCCTATTAGAGAGACATCTGAGCCGAACTGACCTGGGATTTCTGCCTGTTTCTCCGTGGCTTTTTGACCCCTGGAAAAACAAGAAGTCTTCTGAGAAGCAGTACAGAATTCTAAAGACATTGCAGAGCAAGAAAGTGATGTGCCAATTCTCCTTCTGAGCATGTACACCACAGAAATTCTTTCTATTGGCCACATGCAGGAGGGAACCTGTGCCAGGATGCTCATTGCTACATTGCTTTTAATAAAGAAAAAATAAAACAGTTTATCATGTGACTAAAGATAAGACAGTTTCAAATATACAGTTACCACTTCCCATGTTTTCAATCAGAAAATTAAAAAAAGAGATTTGGGATCAAACTGCACATAGAAACATTGGGATGTGAAAGAAATCGCCAACTCCTTACTTAAAATGTTAAATATACATATTTGAAATCATATAGTACATAAAATTTTAACTAAAAAGTATTTTTCTTTTTCTGAAGTTACATATTTGAGAAAATTATTTGACTTCAACTCCTCCTCTGTGCCCCTGACATGAGGGTTCTCATTAGCAGAGAACCACTTTCTGAGTCCTATAGTGTCCCAGGGTATATCATACTGTGTTTATGAGTCAATGATGTTTCCTTTGGAAATGTTTGCCTGACTAGAAGGATACATCTGCTTTAACATTAGGATGGGTCATTTTTTCATGTGTCCTATAGTTAGGTGTTCGCTTTCCAATGACACAACCAGTTACTGTTTTGGTCTAACGTGATCTTTAAAGGGCATATGTATAATGGCATTCAGCACTTGGAGTTATGAGGTCTTACATAAATAATGTATTTATTTATTAATAAATAAAATCATAAATAATTACCTGAGCTGTGTTCAATTTCTCTTTAGTATTCTTTTAAAAAATATATTCTACTAGGTGACTTACTTTGCTTCATATGTAAAGCTAATGTTACATAGTTTTTTGTTTCTTTTTCTTTTTTTCTGGATAATGTGTCTTCCCCAATGGTGCTACGTTAAAACTAAAGGAATTCCAAGATTGTTCCATAATGTGAAAGGCTTTGTATGAGGTCTTCTTCTGAGTGGTAACTTTCGAGGAATTTTTGGCATTATGTTCTGGTATACATGTCATCATTTAGGAAAGGAAAAAAAGTAAAATGAAGTATATTCATATAATGGAATATCATACAGAAGTTAAAAGGAATCGTCTCTTTCTCTGTCTCTCTCCCTCTGTGGCTAGATTTCAAATACATGGATAACTGGAAAACCACATTGCAGAATGATACATACAGTATGATGACATTTGTCCTAATTAAAACTCCTAAAATAATATAAATGCTGTTATATATACACATAAAAGATATAAAAGAGATTGGATAAATAGTTAAAAGACACGATCTTGATAAAAAGGAAGGGTAATTGGGAATTAAGACAGAAATTTTACTTGTATTTGTAGTATTTTATTTCATTTATTTAAAGAAAAGACTTGAAGCAAACATGATAACATTTGAACAGTTTCTACTTCTTGGTAATGGATACACATCTTATTCAAATTTTTTTTGGTTATATTTTAATGTCTCAATACATATGAATAAAAGAAATAAAAAGAAAAGCAATGTGGCCATTTTTTCCCATTTGTAAAGAGACAGGTTGTATTGGAAAGGGAATAGGTCGAATGAGGTTAAAATTTTCTCCAGCAGGGCCCCATTGTGTGGTCAAACACAACCTGGAACTGGTGCTTTTCATCCATATTGTAAATTAAGACTGTGTTTTCACCAACCTGGTTTTCATAGAGGGAATGAAGATTGACAGGTTGTTGGCAATGGGTTTTTCTTTGAACTTGGTTCCAAGAAAATGCCACCTGGCTGTGACTGCCTTTTCTGCCCTATACGGTATCTGGGTCAGCCCCAGGCAGCGTTTCTCACCACGCCAGCTCCCTGGTCCTTGAGGAGTTCAGATAAAGCTTCTGGAGCAGAACTGGCAAAGTGATGGCCCTTGGGTGTATCCCACTCAGAGATATGTTTTGTTTGGCCTACACAGTGACTTTTAAAGAGATTTTAAAGTGCTTAAAAATAGGGAGATTTCACAGCCACACTGCGCCCCCATTTTTAACACGGCAGCTGTCAACCACAGTTAACCTGAGTCTGCTCCTTCCTAAGTGGTGTGGGCTCTCCGTTGGCTGCGTTGTTCCCTCCCAGCTTTGCCGGCCTTAACTGGCCCCTGCAGGAATTTGAGCCTGCTGTCCCCTATGAAGAGTAACTTTGTGACAGGCAACAGCTAACACTTTGCATTAGACGGTGCCAATCTTTTACAGAAATGCTGGCAAAGCGTTATATGGGAAAGTTCATTTTAGCTCCCCACTGTGTCTAATTATAAGTAAATGGTTGGAACATTTAAACATGCCACAAAAGAATGACTAGAATCTCAGCAGCCTGCACGGCTCTGTTTTCCCCAGTCTGGGATTAACTAACTGACTTTTCCTCATCTTTAATTTCTGCCAATGAAACGCTGCCCTTCCCATAAAGGCTTCAAATTTGTTAACTTCTTGTCCTTTTAGGATCTCTATGCACATTGACTAATAATGCCCCTGGGAAATATCTGGGGTCTTCTCTTGCCTGGAAGTTCAAATGGAACCATTTTTAATGTAAATTGTGCTCAATCTTATACACTCAGAAAAAAATAAAAATGAATAAAGGGAGGCTGTGGTCATGATTCACAGAAAGTTTATTTCAATTCGTTCATTCAACAAATATTGAGTACTATATTCCAGGCATTGTGCTAGTTGCTAGGGGTAAAATGCTAATATAAAGCAGACAATCTATGTCTTCTTGAGGCTTACATTCTCACGAGGAATATTAAAACATATTAATATCATTATTTAATTACAATGGCATGGTATCACGGGAAGTTCAGAATCCTCAGGAAGGTTCTAACTCCGGGAATTCACCTTCTATGAGGTGTTGGCCATGAAAGGAAGGGAATGGGGAGAGGGAAGATGAAGGGAGCAAGTGGGGAGAGCATTCCACTGTTGAGAAGAACAGGTGAATAGGTGAAGAGTGGACTGTGTGTCTGGGGAACTGAGGAAGCTGGCATGTCTGGGGCACAGAGGTATGAGATGAGACCTGAGAGGTACTCAGGGGTGGACCAGCAAATGTGAGGGTTCAGGCTTTTCATTTTACCTCTTTTTGCAGGTGATTTTATAGAAAGATGATTTCCTACTTTTCCTTGCCTTACCCATCAGCTCAGATGACCCTGGAATGTGTGCTTTTGAAATCACTTTGGACACTTGGCATGAAAGGCCTCTAAATGTTTCATCTTCCTGTTGAGTAGTTTATCCATCAGATTCCCACTTGAGTTTTCTCAGGAACAGTAAAGATGAATGCAACATGCAGATAATAATAATAATAATAATAATACAGTCTCGGTTTGGGGAAAATATTCCTATTCAGATATTTCCTACCCCATAAAGATACAAAGAGAAAAAAATCTCAAATAGATGAATTTACACAAGTTAGATGCTTCAGGTTCTCACCAGGTGCTAGAATTAGTTGGCACCCTTGCTTTTTGCTCACTGTTGAGATCTAAGTTATCACTAAATGAGAGTAGTTCAGTATTTAAATTATGAGGGGGATAAGTGTGATTTGGAGACCTAATATATATCTTAATGAGTTCTACAATAATTTCATTTGAGATGCTTCAATTGTAATTTTAGACTAATTTCTCAGGGCAGAGGCTAACTTAGCACCTCCCATTTTATTTAATTTTTTGTAATACAAAATAAATCAATCTTGAAATGGTTCAGTAGTTTCAATTAACTTTAATGGTCTGCTGCTCTCCACGTCATCGGATCAGAGTCTATGAATTCAGGCATGTAGTTGAGTTTTTTAGTCAAGTCCTTAAGAATCATATGTAGGCTATATTAGAGACAAGCTGAAAAGAGCTCCTACTCAATTGGTTTGTCCTGAGAGTGTGTCTCTGAAATTGACATGGTTAATAAACCTTCACTGGAAGCAACTATGTGGCTTTTATAGGCAAGGCAAGTTAATGTTTTTCAGGTGGTTCTTCAGGAAACTGCAAGAGTGACCATTACCAGAAAATCAAGTGGTGGTTTATACACAGCTATTCTTGACATCAAACTCAAAAATTTAGGGATGTGTTTCAAACAGCAGCACACACCTGTTATAAATCCATCCATTGCAATTTACGTTACTCAGTAATCTGGGTTATCTCTTGGGATAGAACATCGTGTCTAAAGTAGTCATTCTTTTCACGTGTTCTAGAGGTTACTTTTCACACATGTAAGATGTCTCTTAGAGTCAGTATCTTAGGAGTAGTGACTCTTAAATTGTAAGCTGTAAACAAGGTCAGGTCCCTGGTTGAACCATAATTTTGGTCAAGTCAACAACGGTGCTTATCTCCGTGCATCACTACCAGAGGAGTCTCTGTGGTAGAATCTGGTTCTGGAAAATTACTGTGGAATGATGTCATGGCAATTTAAAGACTGTGGTGATGTCAGAGGTATGAAGGAGTTGGGGAAGCTCAAAAATGGAACACTTGAGGACCCTGTGGGCCAGAGGAGTGCCAAGGTCAGATGTGAGTTTATCATAGAACAAGTTTTCTCATCCTCAGGTCAACTGACAATTTGGACTGGTTAAACCTTTATTGATGGTGGAGGTGTCTTGTGTTTTGTAGAGTGTTCAGCAGCATCCTTGGCCTCCTACCCCCTAGATGCTAATAGCATTACCCACTTCTGAGTTATGACACTGAAAATGTCTCCATACATTGCCCAATCTCTCCTGGGCGGGGGGAGACTGCACCTGCTTGAGAACCACTACTACAGAGGATTCAAGAGAGCAAAAATAAAGGTTGGAAATAAATAAAGATTGGAAGCCCCAAGCTGACACAAATTATTGGTAACCACAAACCTATATCTCTCACATCTCCAGCTAGACAACTTTTCTTACTTCTGGCTCTTGAATTTAACTGCTAAAATCTCTACTTGAATGTTCCAAAGACACTTCAGTGTCACCATGTTCCAAATGACCTCATGACCTCCCATCCCTAGAATCTTTTCCTTCTTCATGACTCCCAGTGTCAGTGAATGCACCATATTAGAAAATTAGGATTCATTTCTTACTTCTTCTCCCTCATCTCCAGCATACGATCAACAGTTCTTTCTGATGTTTACCACCAAGTATCTCTTGAGGCATTTACTTTTTAATATCCCTGCCACTTTGGTTCAAATCAGCAAGAGCTCTCTTAGGCCTGCTCCCAATGTGCAGGCTGCAAAGGCTCAGTACTTATTTTCCATGTTCCCTTGCAAGTAAAGGTAGTCATGTGACTAATTTCTGACTAGTGAGACCTTACTGGGGTGAGGGGGAGACTTCAGAAAGTTCAGGAAGACATTGTTCTCTTAATAAAAATCACGAAGGTTCTGATATTGTCCTTTGACTTCTTCCAACCACTTTGAATACAGACTTCCTGTCACGAGTTGAAACAATCACTCTGTGACCATGAGGGAAAGGCCACTGGAATCAACAGAGTTGAGCTCATTTTTGAACCATTAAACCAATGTACCATAGCTACCTGGCTCCCATTATGGACATATATAAAAAACACAATTCCCATCTTGTGTACATTGCTGTGAGTTTTCTCTTCCTTATAGACACTTTCCTCACTGATCTACTACCTTTGTGATTTTGAACAAAGTGTTTAAGAGAATTCGTTATTTCTTGATTTGTCCATGTATAAATGATGATAACATCCTAATCATTGGGCTGATAGGATAGCGTGAGGTCTGAAAAGGGCAACACTTGATGGTAAACATATAATGGTAGTGATTTTTAAATTACAACATTGGAACTCTTTGGCCTCTTTAGGTCCCAGCTCGCCCTGTGCACATGTATTTCACAAAGATAACCACATCACAAAAAAGTAGTGCCTTGGGTTCCCATGAAGACCGGGACAAGGTGCCTGCTTGCTATCAGGGACAATTTCCACTGCTGGCTATCAGGAGAGCAGTTAGAGGCTGAAACCACTTCTGAATCAAGGGGGCACCTGCCTGAAATCGCCTTTGAGCTTCCAGGATCCCGGTGATATGGTTTGCTCGCTTCTTGCATCACCTACCTTAGCCAGCCTTCTTTGCCTTGCTTCTGGGCATCTATAAATTACATTGCCTCTTGACAGATATGGCATGTTTTGTGTGGAGCTGCTGAGTTTCAAAACTGGGCACCTCCAGGCTGCCCATGCGGGAATAGGTCTTCTAATCAGCTGCACTGACTCCACGTGAAGACTTTGCAAAAGGGAAAATACAACCTCAGGCTGAAGATGAGATGACAGGACGCCCAGAGTTTTCCTAGTTTAATTTGTGAGCCTTCCCCACCAGCATGTCCAGAGGAAAAAAAAAAGAGAGAGAGAGAGAGTAGTCGGAAAACAAAAAAATAGAAAAGAAAATGAGTGAAATTGGCTTGTAGGAGAGTGTCAGTTTGTCAACTGTTCTAGGAAATGGTTGGCATCACCTCTGCTTTGTCTCCAGCCCTCTGAAATTATTTTTAGCTCTTGGTAAGAAGGGTTCATTCTTCCTTCCTTTCATATCAAATGCTGTGCTGGAATGCAATCAAGCGTATGGTCAGAGCTGAGAGTCACATCAGAGGTGCTTCTGAATAAGACCAAGTCTGAGATGCAGCCTTTTCCAAGGCATCTTACTGCAGAGCCCTCAGAGACTTGGAGGATGACAAAACAAAACAAAACAAAACAAAAAACAAACAAACAAACAAAAAAAACCTGTTGCAGCTTTCGGTCCTATTAGAAAGCAACATGAAAGGGGAGGAAAAATTTCTGCATAATATTTGATATTTTCCTAAGGAGTCTGGGAGCAGGTGGGATGGGAGAAGGGGCAAAGAGAGGGAGAGAGAATGTTGTTTTCATATATGACACAACAAATTCATGGCACTAGTCAGGCACATGTCAACAGCATTCTTTTTGGAGGAGATGACTATTCAGGTTTTTTTTTTAATTTTTAAATGTTTTTATTTATTTTTGAGAGAGAGACAGAGTGTGAGCAGGGGAGCGGCACAGAGAGAGAGGGAAACACAGAATCCAAAGCAGACTCCAGGCTCTGAGCTGTCAGCACAGAGCCCGACATGGGGCTTGAACTCACGAGCCGAAGTTGGACACTTAACCGACTAAGCCACCCAGATGCCCGACTTTTCAGTTTTGAGTGTGAACCAGGCTTATTTGTTTTACGTAGAACATTTATTCTATTTAATACTCAAAATAGCCCCATGAGGTGGGTGAAAATATTTCCATTGGACAGATGTGTTTGGAAAAGTTAGGTCACTTGTTTGGGTCATGCAGGTAGCACATACCTTCCCAGTGTGATGTAACTACTTATCGGTGAGGGCAGATGCAGTCTGCTAAATCCATCCTTAGTGCTCTGAACTTTAAAGACATGATCACAACACGTCTAAGGGTTGGATATTGTTATCTCCAATTTTGCAGCAAGGAAACAAATTCTGAGAGGTTAAGAAATTGGTTATGTAGCTTGGGGCAAGGTGCTTGATGTTATCCGAGCCTCCATTTCTGCAACAGGAAAAGGAAGAAAACAGCCTCTCCTTTATCATGTTAACTTGTTATGATGAACAAAATGAAGGAGGATGGTGAAAGAAGCAAAAGGTTGGGTTTCTATCCTTAGAGCCCAGACAAACCAAAACAGCTTGGGAGATGATCAATACCATGATGACTATGCACTTCACGCATAGCTATTACTTACGATTCCAGCAGAATTCCTTTTTCAGAGGTGGCAAAATAGAAAGGCAGAGTGGTTACGACAAGCCTTGGTCCAGAAAGCCTAGATCATGGATGTTCAGACTTGTGGAATTTTCCACCATTGTGCAGGGCAGCCCGAGTGACCCCTCTTCTCTGAAAAGGCACTTAGGAAGCCAAAGCAAAAATAACAGCTTCCTGTAGCAGAGCAGTTGAGATCATGGGCTCAAGAAATCAGGCCAGTGTAGTCCTGGCTGTCCCACTTAAAAACTGTTGGGTAAGAATTTCATCTGTAAGATAAACATGATAAATTAATTGTGGCTGTTCAGCGAGAAAGTGTATGTAGCATGCTCTGCAACCTGCCTGGCTCAGAACACATAACCAACAAATAGCCATCGTTGCCAACCCATATCACAGAGACCCAGCCTTTCCCATGACATGCACTCAAGTTTTCCAGCAGGATGGATGGTGCCTACTCCATCTATTACCTATTGCATGAATTCTAGCATTTGACCTTAAGTGGGTGAGCCTCTTAAAAGCTTTTCCAGGGATTACATTTCTTTTAAAAAAAGCTTTTTTAATGTTTCTTTATTTTTGAGAGAGAGAGAGAGCGCGCATGAGTGGGGGAGGGGCAGAGAGCGAGGGAGACACAGAATCTGAGGCAGACTCTAGGCTCTGAGCTGTCAGCACAGAGCCCGACATGGGGCTCGAACCCAGGAACCGTGAGATGATGAGCTGAGGTCGGACACTTAACCAACTGAGCCACCCAGGCGCTCCTCCATGGATTACACTTCTAAATTTGGACTCATTAAGGCCAGTATTCAAATTGTTTTGTAATATTTCCAACGTGGGGAGACAAATTGCCATTCCAAAAAGGACCCAAAGACAGGGCAGATGCTCTCCCACAGAATGACATCCAGTGATATTGTGGTAAAATATGGCTTGCTGACCCTCCCAGGCCAGGGACTCCCTGCTTGTTTTCTCCTTTGACTCACATCATTTGTGGGTACACCCTTGAGATGCTGAAGAGAATTAACTCATTTTAGGAAGAATGTGTACATTGTCTGATATGGGAGCAGGTGAGCCAAGAACATGAAGAAAAGAAGTTAGGTGCATTTACATGTCTACTCCACACAATCCTATAGGGACAGATACACTCTCCTTCTCTTTATTTGATTAATAACATATTTACAAAATTAAAATAATGTTTAAAACATTTGATCATCATTCCATAAGTGGAGAATAAAAGTTTCTGCTTTGGCTTGCCACTCACCTATCCTAATAGTTGTTTTGTGTAACCTTCTAAAATTTTTCTAAGCATATCAAGTTTGTATTGTTTATTTCAAATTCAAATGATACTGATAAAAAATATTTACATATAATCTTCGTATGCTCTTTACCACTCAGGTATATATACATATATAAAATGTATGTTTGAGCAAGAGTAACAGTAGCCTAGAGACTCAGAAATGGAATAGGTTGGCCAAAGGGAAGGTGTATTTTAAATTTGAATGCAAATGCCAAATTACTCTTGGGAAAAACTGTATATTCACACTCCCAGTTAACAAGAGTGACTGTTTTCTTCAACCCTTGCCATAAAAGCATTATTATACTACTTAATTTTGGAATCTTTACAAAAATGGGAGAATTGAGTATATATAGGAGGCTAATACTAATTGGAGGTCAATTCTAAAATAAGAATTAACTTCATTTTGTCTAAAGTAGGAGAACTGACTCTGGCGTGAATTCTTGCTCTTGGCCTTAATTTATTCTTTTGCCGAAATAGTGCTGTCGGGTTGATTTCTTACCTACTTCATGGGAAACTTAATTCATTAGTACAGTTCTTCTGGGAGGCAGACAGTTCCGAAATAGGCATAGAATCTTCTAAAAAACAAAACAAAGGTTTAATCTAGCTCTCAAAGTGTGTTCTCAAAATGGTATTTTACTGAGGTCTGATGGAAAAGTGTGACCATACAGTTAAGGATTGATTTAGAGATTGTTTCACAACCTAAAACAATGCTTGGGGGAACAGAACCCAGTAAAAAGGAAGGCTACAAAGTGTCCCACAGCATGCAAGTGTGAGCAGTCCACCTTGGAATGCAGCCATCTGCCAGCCTTAACCTATACAGCTTATGTGATAACAGGGACCCGGGTTCTGTTGATCCACTTGTTTCCAGGGAGAACATAGGGGAAATTGAGTTGAAAAAGCTCAGAAATAAACGTCCCATCTGAGTTCCCCATTAACAAATTTTTTACATTGTTCTACAAGGCTTCCCCTGTCTGGGCTAAGTCTACCTTTCCCATATTACTACATGCCACTCTCCATCTTTAGGCAAGTATTGTGTATATATCATCTCCTTTAATCCTTAAAGAATTTACAATGTTTATTCCCACTCCATACATAACGACACTGAGGCTTAGGTCATATGCTGCTGGAGGTTGACTCCAAACGCTTTGTTCTCATCTGTATTACATCATAGGTGTAATCATCCTCCCCAATTCTCCCACCTTGACGTTTACACATTTATTCATTTAAGGCAATGATTAAATGAAAATATGGTGAGAGACTAACATTGAACTGAAAAATAGAGATGTAAGTGTTCATAAGAATACAGGTTTCTGGAACGTATTTATTCAACTAAGATTTATTGAGTCCTTACCCTGTGGCAGGTGATGCTCCAGCTGCGGTTAAAGGAGTCAGTAAGACAGGGAAAATCCTTGCTCACATTCTTAGTGGAGATAAACATGATAGAGAAGTAAGCCAGCAAATTAATTAATTAATTAATTAAATCTATACCATGTACAAAACAAAAATGCTTAATGGATTAGAGAGTCACTGGGGATGGGTGAGTTGGGGTCATGTACCCCAATGTATATGGGAGTCCATGTACATTGGGAATGCATTGGCCAGTGAGGCCCTCTGTGAGGAGGTTACACTGAAACTGAAGATAAAAGGAGCTAGCTATGAGCAGTCTGGTAGATTGGATGATGGGTCTTGGTGATTTACTGCTCTGTAATAAGATTACATATCCATCCCATTTGCCACGTGACTTTTCAGAACACTTCCACTGTGAGTGGAATGTAGTTTCTTGCCCCTCTGATGCTGAGCATAGTCATATGACTTATTTTGGTCAATGGAATGGTCTCCAAGACTATAAACATGCTTGCATGGTTCAGCTTAGTCTCTTATATTCCTGCCACTTTTGATGAAAAGAACATGCTCTGGGTAGCACTGATTAGAGAAGGATAGGACCTGTTTCAGATTCTGTGTCTCCCTCTCTATCTGACCTTCCCCCATTCATGCTCTGTCTCTCTCTGTCTCAAAAATAAATAAACGTTAAAAAAATTAAAAAAAAAAAAAGAGAAGGATAGGACACATGTGGGATGGGTCTGAACCCAATGCACAGCTTGAGGCCAAGCTCAGCCATCCTATAGCCTGAAGCAGAGCTGGTTCCTGCAAAGGCATAGCTGACTTGCATACTAGGCACACAGATCCCTCCCTACCCCCTGCCATTTTTATTGTGGTGAGCCACTGATTTGGGGGGTGGTTTGTTTAAGCAGCTCCAAGAGAAGAAACTTGGAGTGGTCCAGGAACAGAAAGAGGCCATTGTGGCTGGAACAGAGTGAGCAAGAGGCAGTATTCACAGTGAGGAAGAAACGGGCCAGATCTGGTAGGGTCTTATAGGTCATGTCAGGAATTTTATATTTTATTCCAAGGCTGAGGATTTTAAGCAGGAACATCATATTATATGCTCTACATTTTAAAAAGATCAATCCAAGTGCTATATTGAGAATAGGATATTGTCAAGAATAAGAAAGAATGGAGACCAGATAAGAAGTCACTACACTAATCTGGCAAAAGATAATTATGGCATATAGAGTTATTGGGGATGTGCATTGTTGAGATCATCCAGAAGGGGGGAATATTGGAAACTGACATCTAACTCAGACTTTGCCTACTCCAGAGGGAGTACCTTTTGCTTACTTGTGTGAAAGCATCATTTCACCTAGGGGTAGCTTTGGCAGTGATAGTGGCTTGCATCGGGGGGTAGTAGATCTGTGTCATTTCTTTCCCCTTTTTTGGTTACTTGATGAGCCCTCTGGATCAGAAGGGAAGTCTTCACCAGGGGAGGAAATGTATCAGATAAAGCATATAATATGTATAGAAATAGTATGTTTGCAAAGGTATCCATTTGCCTTTATTAAAATTCTTGGAAACATTCTTCATGTTATTGAAAGAGAACATACCAAATTAGTGGGTTTGGGAGAATACGGTATGCTTGCTTCGATACATAAAAACAGAAGCCAAGTGTGGCCAATGAAACTGTAGAGTTTATAAGTTCTGGTATCCCAAATGTGAGGTGAACAGGAACATAGGTCACCCATTTGGGGAAGGTCTGGGTGGGTTCTCAGCTGCATGGACACCCTTCCCCAGTAGCCCATGTTAAATGGACTCATTAGATAATAATATGATTAGATAAGCCATATGCAAATGAAGTCAGAAGTCATCTAGAGGGACAGAGGTATGAAGAGAGCTGCCAATCTTTGAGGGAGGATCTCAGTTGGATCTAGAAATGGTGATTAGAAGACAAGGAAGGAGATTATGAGGAAGGATTCAGTTACTAACTAAAAGGGACATGCTGAGTCTGTGTGTTCAAGTGTGTCTCCCTTGGGCAACTGTGCCAACTGGACAAATGAACCAGGTGTTTGTGATTCCATGTTGCCTCTCCTGTCCCGCCAGTTTTCATCTATGCTTTGGAATAAATTTCAAGGGAGACAATATCACCCATCTTACCTTGAAAGATAAAACTCTTCTAGAAAATATGTGCTCTGTTTGGAATGAAGTGAATTTATTAGCTTGTGTTTATCAAGTATCTACTGTGGGCCAATTACTGTGCTAAGTCTTCAATCTTCATGTCAACCTCCAGAATGTATGTTTTATTTTTTTTAACGTTTATTTATTTTTGAGCAAGGGAGACAGAACATGAGCAAGGGCTGGTCAGAGAGAGAGGGAGACACAGAATCCAAAGAAGGCTCCACCCTCTGAGCTGTCAGCACAGAGCCTGATGTGGGGCTCAAACTCATGAACCATGAGGTCATGACGTGAGCCAAAGTTGGATGCTTAACTGACTGAGACACCCAAGTGCCCCCAGAATTTATGTTTTATTGCTTCCACTTCATAGACCGAAAAACTGAGGTTTGGTGAGGTTAGGTTGATCCAGCCCAAGGTCACAGCAAGGCTCTGTTCTCTGGACTGTTATTGCCACAGTAACAGGTTACTGCTCTGAGATTCTTGGCTGCTCACTGTGCAATGTGGCGGTGACATTGTACTACAGTTCAGCAGTTCAAAGCATTGAGGTCAGTCTTCCTGGATTTGAATTCTGACTCCACCACTTGGGCAAATTGGGCAAGCCCCTCTAAGCCTCATTTGCTTCATTTCAGAAATGGGTATCAAACCTTACTACAGAGCCTGGCCCAATGTAATGGCAGGTGATTTTTCTTTTTCTTATTTTTCATCGTGTGCTGGGAGATTCTCAGTGCTTCCACTGGAAACATCAAATAGCTTTCCAGAGACTTTGAATTCAAGGCAGAGACTAAACCTACAGTGTGTCCCCCAAACTAGCACACTGGCTCCACAAGCACAAAAGTATGACATGAGCAAATGAATTTTGAAAATAACCCTTACAGGATTGCAAAGCAAATGAGCATGTTAAAAATGGTGAAGCCTCGTAATAAAGAAATTTTGTTAGGTTTATTGTTTCCTACATTGGTTCAGCCTCAGAAACACTTAATGCTGTGACTTAGTACACAGGACCAGAAAACTCCTGGGTTTGAATGCTAGTCCATTATGTTTTGTCACCTTCGTCAAGTACCTTAACTTCTCTATGCCTTTGTTTTCTCATCTGTAAAACATAACAATAACAGCACTTTCTTTGTACAGTACTGTGGGGATGAAGTTAATGGAAAGTGACTGGCAACCAGTAGACTCTAAATTAATATGAGCTCATTATTATCATTACTATTTGCTTACAAGTATGCACATTGATACCGTGTATACTTTTATGTAGTCCAAATATTTGTTTCTGTGTTTTATCACTGTTAACAGTGTGTGCCTTTTTACTATATGTGGCTATATAGTGTGGAATTAGGTGGATGGAGGTAGGGATACATAAGAGTAGGAAAGAGAGCCTCACAATTGCTTGGAGGATTAAATAGGGTCATGGACTTGGGGAAATAGAAAGTTCCACACTAGTGAAATAGTTTTTATCCCTCTTACTGGAGCTTTCAAACGCCAGGTGATGGGGGAATTGGGTTGTGTCACATGCCTCTGGCCAGAGTCCTGCTGTTATTAACCTCCCAACTTTGAGGACCTCTCAGTCTCCAATCCCTTGTGAGTTCCCTTCCAGCCAATCTGCTGCTTCTAAGAGCTCCTGCCAGAGGCAAAGAAATTAAAGCTTATTTGAACAAAGTGTGTAGTGCATGAGTCATATCTACCCTTCTTTTAGCGAAAGATCAAAATAGGTTTGGGGATCCTGGTAGTGACCCTATCTCTCAGCACTTATTTGAAGTCTGTATTAATTATATCTATCCAGATATGGCTGAAATGGAATTTCTGGGGATCAAAAGCTAGAAAATCATTAATTTGCTTTTTTGCATCACCACTGGAGAGTACAATCATGGCTACTGATTACCTTGTGATAACTGTTATTAATAAATGAATGTGCTTATTAATTCATTATATATGTAACAAGTGGTTATCAGGTATTATGCTAAGCTCTGGAAGAGCAAAAAGATGAATGAGGCTTGGTCTATGCCCTTGAGAATCTCCAAATTCAGTTGAGAAGAAAATTGCATATGAACAAATAACTTGACATCAAGGTGATTTTCCAAATGTGTAATAGATATGTAGCAGGGTAAAAGCTATTAACCTGGCAGTGGTTACAATACCATTACCGCTTCGATACCACTTCCTGGTCCCTCTACCTTAATTCCCTCCTTCTATCCCCTAAAGAGTCTGCCTCTGCCAGATAATTTCTCAGGGTGTATGTGAGAGACAGAGACTGTGAGGGAAAGAAGGCTGCAGAATTGGAAAATGTATGGAGGAGAACAAAAGAAAAACTTGGTGGAGAGATTTAAGAGTTATTCATATAATAAAGATGGGAGAGAAGAAAGAAGGAAATAGAGTGTTGAGATAAAGTAGGAGAGGCTTCATGATAAACAGGGAGTCTGGTGTTTGAGGGATACTTAGAATTAGGATATGAGAAGACCTCAAGAAAGTAGGGATGGCAGGATCATACCTCAAGATCATAAAAACTATATATGAAAGACCCAAAGCTAATATCACCCTCAATGGGGAAAAACTAGAAACTTTCCCCCTAAGATCAGGAACATGACAAGGATGTCCACTCTCACCGCTGTTAATCAACATAGTGTTGGAAGTCCTAGCCATAGAAGTCAGACAACACAAAGGAATAAAAGACATCCAAATCAGCAAGGAGGAAGTCAAACTTTCACTCTTCACAGGTGACATGTGGAAAACCAAAAAGACTCCACCAAAAAACTGCTAGAACTGATACATCAATTCAGCAAAGTCACAGGATATAAAACAAATACTCAGAAATCAGTTGCATTTTGATACACCAACAATGAAGCAGCAGAAAGAGAAATCAAGGAGTCAATCCCACTTATGATTGTGCCAAAAACCATAAAATACCTAGAAATAGAACTAACCAAAGAGGTGAAAAATCTATACACTGAAAACTATATAAAGCTTATGAAAAAAAATTGAACACAAAAAAATGGAAAAAGATTCCATGCTCAAAGATTGAAAGAACAAATATTGTTAAAATGTTGATACTACCCAAAGCAATCTATACATTCAGTGGAATCCCTATCAAAATAACACCAGCATTCTTTACAGATCTAGAACAAACAGTCTTAAAATTTGTATAAAACAACAAAAGATCCTGAATAGCCAAAATAATGTTGAAAAAGAAAACCAAAGCTGGGGTCATCACAATTACAGACTTCAAGCTGTATTACAAAGCTATAATCATCAAGACAGTATGGTACTGGTACAAAAACAGACACAAAGATCAATGGAACAGAATAGAGAACCCAGAAATGGACCCACAAATGTATGGCCAACTAATCTATGACAAAGCAGGAAAGAATATCCAATGGAATAAAGACAGTCTCTTCAGCAAATGGTGTGGGGAAAACTGGACAGTGACCTGAAGAATGAACCTGGACCACTTTATTATACCATACACAAAAATAAACTCAAATGGATGAAAGACCTAAATATAAGACAGGAATCCATCAAAATCCCATAGGAGAAAATAGGCAACAACCTCTTTGGCCTTGGCCACAGCAACTTCTTACTCAACATGTCTCCGGAGGCAAGGGAAATGAGCAAAAATGAACTATGGGGACTTCATCAAGATAAAAACCTTCTGCACACCAAAGGAAACAATCAGTAAAACTAAAAGGCAACTGACAGAATGGGAGAAGATATTTGCAAATGACATATCAGATAAAGGGTTAATATCCAAAATCTATAAAGAACTTCTCAAAATCAACACCCCAAAAAACAATCCAGTGAAGAAACGGGCAAAAGACATGAATAGACACTTCTCCAAAGAATACATCCAGATGGTTAACAGACACATGAAAAGATGCTCAGTATCACTCATCATCAGGGAAATACAAATCAAAACGACAATGAGATACCACTTCATACCTGTCAAAATGGCTAAAATGAACAATTCAGGCAACAACAGATGTTGTCTAGGATACAAAGAAAGAGGAACCCTTACGCACTTCTGGTGGGAATGCAAACTGGTGCAGCCACTCTGGAAAAGAGTATGGAGGTCCTTCAAAAAATTAAAACTAGAACTACCCTACAACCCAGCAATTGCACTACTAGGTATTTATCCAAAGGATACAGGAGTGCTCTTTTGAAGGGACACATGCACCCCAATGTTTATATCAATGCTATCAACAATATCCATAGTGTGGAAAGAGCCCAAATGTCCATTGGTGGGTGAATGGATAAACAAGATGTGGTATGTATGTATGTATGTATATATATATATATATATATATATATATATATATACA